>NC_056727.1:696853228-696965728 GCF_019279795.1 Protopterus annectens
TTTTTTAATTTTTAAAAATTTTTTTTTTAATTTTATATACATATGTGTATGTTTATATATGTGTATGTTTATATACATATATATATATATATATATGTGTATGTTTATATATATATGTATGTATATATATATATATATATATATATATATATATATATATATATATATATATATATATATATATTAGAATTTAGTTAGAAGTCTTCCAGCCACTCATTTGTGAGCAGGTAGGTGCTGTTCCCAACCATGAAAATCTGCTTGCGATAATACGTAAGTACCCATGTAAAGTAACATAAATAGCAATCATTTAAAGTTTAAAGCTTAGCATTTCAGTGCTGTATATTGGCTTGTGTAAATTTGTCAAAAGAGATGACTGTGACGCCCATGCACTGACCCAGCAATCAAGGAGCCTCAGTCCACATCACTTACACCAGTGAGGGTCTTCCATATAGGGAAAGGATAATAAATACCGACACAATAAAGTACAATTTTCCTTAAGAGCACACAGAGATCACAGTCAGTCTGGGGCTGGTTTCTCCCTTTCTCTCCAGGTACCCAATAATACTCCCCAATGGTACAGCTATAGGGTCCAGATCTCAGCCTAGTGGTCAAGCTAAAACCTCCAGCACCCTCTCTGTCCAACCACTGCTTCATGTCCCTGCCCAAGTAGCTGACACACACACGCTTTGAGATAAGAGTTATATACAATCACACAGAGACACTCCTGGGGGAAGGCTGGCACAGGTTTTCCAGCTGTGCCAGTTTTTCCCAGACTATACAGTAGTACCACTTGCCACCACCCAGTAATATTTATCAGCTACTAAAAGGGCCTTATGAAAGAGTGTCCAGTTATTACTGTGCAATATTATTATCCAGATGGTAAGTGCAACTGAACAGTTAATGCTTATTGGATTGGCTTGTCCAGTATCACTATATACATGCAGTGTTCTCTAGAGCTTAAATTTTCTCTATACAAAACAGCCACATTTGAAAGGTTTAAAATAATTAATAATAAAAACACAAGACAATACGTCTTACTTCACAGTGTTAGTCAAGAGTTCAGAGACCTCAGAGAAATACTTAAAATAGTATAGTAGAAAAGTTCTGACATCAATAGAGAAAAAAGACTAGTCTAATCTTCCTATTTCTTAGCTATATCTAAGAGAAAACACAGTGCTAAAATAAACTCAGATATAGAACACAGCCAGAGAACTGGTGAGTTGGATGTTCTCAAGACAAATGCTCATATGCCATGTAACAAAAGCCAGCACAGAGAGAAACAACTGACACTAACAACACTCTCTGTATGCTGGAAAAGCAATGAAGTCACTCGAGTGACGAAACACAATTTATTCCACGATGTGATAAAAACTCCACAACATTAGCAGCATGTGCAAGTAAAAAATATAAATTCCACAGTAACACAATATCCACAGACGACTGTGGATATTTTGTTACTGTGGAATATATATTTTTTACTTGTACATGCTGCTAATGCTGTGGAGTTTTTATCACATCGTGATTCAAATGCTCAGATGCCCTCATTCTTTCTGTCCTTAAATTGATAACACAGTACCACTGATTCATTTCAAATTACATAATTTCTTTCTGTTTTCCAGGCTAACAGAAATTCAGAGGTTAACAGCACTTTTGATCTTGCAGCTGGTCAGGAAGCCAGAGGAAAAAAAAATAAATTATACATGCAAATTCTAGCAATTAACTCTGGCCTCAAAACAATCTCAGCTCGGAGTTTTATATCAAAGAATTTCATGATGCGTGACTTATCAGCTTTCTTACAGCAGAGTGCACTGTTACATTTTTTTATCTCAACATCCAATACAGTCTTTTCACATTTAAGAGAACAAGCCTGTGGCTTACATTAATATTTACAAATGACAGAATTATCTACAAAATTCTATCTAGCTAGGCTGGCAACCTTCGCCTATCTTCACAGTGACAACTGCCTTTGAACCACTGACTGATCTAATTGCTCTGTTGTGCTATGAAAGGCATGCTTAATTACCCATATAAGATTATCAGCAGTACCCGACAGGGTAAACTATAGATTTGTTTGTGTATGTGGTATGCCATTCATGCAGGCGCAGACAAATTCTTCTGCAAATTATGTGAGAATTTAAGCTTAAAAAAGTGGGTGGTCATTCCTTCCTTTGAATCCAAGGCAAGGAAATCAAAGTTTCATAAAGTACAAGCAGGTTTGTAGTACCGACACAATACTGTAACTATATTGTAGGGAAGAAGCAACATAAGAGTCGAGTTAAACTGTAAGAAAAGGTCGAGTTTTCCTTTAACACTGAGTCGAACTGCAGCTTCTAGATTCTCTGTTTACTGCAGATGCAAGACAAGACAGGTTGAATAAAATGTTTATCAGTTTGGTCTTATGTTGATTTTCTTGTACTTTTCCCTTTGTTGAACTTTTTAAACAAAACCTAAATAGTACATTTTGTGGTGGTATATTTTTTGACACCTTTCCCTTGCTGTTTTCCACTTTTATTGTATTCCTTGTAAATGTTTTTTCCTCCCTTTTCTATGTCTACAAATCATCATTTTGATCAGTACACCATTCCAGTAAATGAATATAAATAAATAAAAGTATTTTGTCTTACGTTACTTCATCCTTATGACATAAATTGTTTTTTTGTGTTGTTTCATTCTTTATTGTTCATGCAGCTTTTAATATGTGGACTCTCTACATGACAGTAGTCCAAGAAAAGGGACGTTATTGTTTGAATCTCATTGCACTTTGAAAAAAAAAAAAACTTACGTTAAACAACAGTGTTACTTTATTTGGTTAAACAGCTTCTCTTTATGCCTTTATTCTGAATAGATTTATACTTTGAGAAGCCTGGAAGACACAATAAAATAAAAGCTCTTCAGCCTTTTAATTCCTTCACTTCTGATTCGAGTAGTTCATTTTTCCTAGCTATCCTTTTATTTCTTCAGGTTGGTCTCTGTTGGATGAGACAGTATTTTACTTGGGTCAGAATTTATTAGCGGACCTGTTACAAGGTAGTCGTAGTACATTTGAAGCATCACAACACTGCTTATTGTCATAAGCCTCTTGGATCCCACTGTTACTTTGGTAACTTTTTTCATTCAACATCAGTTTTCATCATTTTGGCTGTTTCTTTTACAGAAAAACTTAGGGTGGGGAGAAAGGAGTTGGTAGGGGAACAAAGACGGCTCTTCCTCTATGCCAGACAGCAGCATTCATTTTGTTTTCATTTACTTTTTAGCATTTTAGCTTGCAGTGATTGACACTGTTACTACTGTAATGTTCACCTAATATTTTCCATTTCTCAATCATTTTTTGTGCTCAGATAAGTTAGAGTGGGAAACCTTAAGACAAAAGTTACTTTAGGAAAAGGGCTCCATTGTCAGTATTTTATTCACTTTAATTGTAGTGCTTTGCTGTCCATTGCTCAGAATGAAGAACAATACTTAAACAGTTACATAAATGAAAGGATATCAGTCATTATCCTTCCTGATGAACCCAATAGGGAATAACTTTGTTTTTGTACTGAAAAGTATAAAACAAATACAAATAATAATAAAATAAAATGAAAATGCTGTTACTGCCTAAGTTGTTGCACTGTTGTATGTATTAAGGTTTGGTATTGTGAGTCATGGTAATGTGCCAGTCAGGTACTGCCTGCTGTCCAGGCTTGTTTTATTTTCATTGTTTGTACACTTTGCAAAAGCAGTAACTGCATCTTTTTTGTTTTGTTTTCATATCACTAGAACTGTTGATCCTGTGTTCTGCATGATATTTCTTCTAAGGAGGATATACTGAAAAATAACACTGACATTAACTACTTATTTTCAAAAACAGTGGAGACTTCTTTATAATGCATTTATGCATCTGTTTCACATGAGTAATAGGTTTTTCATTTCCCTCGGAACAAGTCCTCTTGTTTTTGATCCTATAGCCAAAAATCGTTCATGTAGCAGGATTTTACCTTTCCAGTCGATAGGTTAACATCAGACCTTAAATTAACTTCTGCCTTCAAGTCTATGTCAGTCTGGACAGCTCTTCTGAAACTGTTATCTGACAAAAAAACTCAGTGCCCTGTAGGCAAGTCCGTTATGTTTTTCTCAATCCTTTAGTAATAATGTCAGTGTGGCTTGTTGAAGTTAAAATGAAAATTTGGTATCTATCTAGAGCCACTGATTGCCATGTTAAACAAAAGTCACAGTAAAAGTAATGGTGTTGTCAGGAATACTTGTACTGTGGCATATTTGAGCATGAGCAGACCCATGTCTTTACAAATGTGATAATATTCTTGGAAGGACTCAGAGAATGCTGTTCATATAGAATTAGCGTACAAGTGTGTATTGTTTTGTCTTAAACAGTGATCAGCATAAACATTGCATTTACAAGGTAAAGATTCAGTTAATGTTGGCAGGACAACTGAGAAAAATGCATTTGAATATATTGCTACATAGTTTTGTGATTTGAGCTACAAAGATTCACTGTGAGTTTAATGCCTTTGACATAATAAAACAAGACAGAGAGAGTGGTACAAATAAAGAAGACAAAGCTAAAATTAATTTTAGAATATAAATTTCTTTAGTGAATGTGTGGATGTTTATTTAGGCAATATCAGTACTGAGAACAAATAAATATCTGTTATTTTCTTTGTAAATGCCTTATTTATTACAAATAGTGTGTGTTTTTACACATATAAGTATTGCGTGTTGTCAGATGCATCAGCTTACAGTTGTGTTCAGCATGTGCTAATTTTGACACCGTGGCAAACTTGATAATACTTGACTAATAAAAAGTAAGGGAGTCTTTGTTTCTCCAGAGTTAAAAGTTACAAGTATGTTGTGTTCAGTTTTAAAGCCGTAGCACTGAAAGCACTGTATATAGTCTAAGATTTCTCACGTTACTTTGCTGTTAAGAACATAATCCCTTTAAAAGTTACAAGTCACCTTGGTTTTGGTTTCTGGACAAATGTTTGTGTTAAATTTTAAATATTACTGCTCTGTTTAGATCATATTTATGCATATAAAATACGGTTTACATTCTTCACTGCCATACTTATCCTCCTTTATCTTGAAATCATCAGGTGTTTTATTTCTTTTTCTAATTATAATTCTAGTGTTCACTGCACCCCAAGGCACCACCTCCATCACTGTTAGGGCATGTTGTAAACAAGCTGGGTGGTCCATACACTACTCCAAATGCTGCCTTAAACCAGACGTTTTGTTCTCTTGTGGAGATTAATGAGTTTTCTCATTTGTGTCACAGATGAAAACTTACTTTTAGGTCAGCATGTGCTGTGATGTGCAATGCAGTCTATAATGCTGTGCATTTGTGTGGCCCTAGTCTGCAGTTAACTCAGTTTTCTGTATTTTCCCTTTTTTGATTGGTTCAGGCTTCTCTTGAACTTTAAATGCAGAATGCAAAGCTCATCCGTAAGTCACATTTTCTTTGCTTAAGTTGTCATAATTGGCTTCCTATTGTAACTGACGTTTGCTTTATATTCTTCTACAGCAACTTTATACAGATGCAACAACTGCAGAACTTCACACTCATTTGGCCGATGATGTCAAAGCTATGGAAACCCTGATTACAGAACTTCAAGAAATGAGTAATCTGTGGAAAAACCAAGTATAAGGTGCAGCAGCTGGACATGTTTCTAATTGTATAATGAAACCTGCTGCCACTTACATGTTGCAGTTATGAGCATCTCAGTAAATATATCTTAGAAATGTACTCAAGTCATTTTTACACCATCAGCCAAAGCCCTCTACCACAACAGCACTTACATCTTAGCAACATACCCATGAATGGATTTACTGAAATTTGCCCATAGTGAAAAGGGCTGGAAGACCTGACCAGTGTTTATTTTGTAAACAATAGAAATGCACAGCAATATAGCACTACAAGATACTTTCTATCAGGATTTCATGAAGTATCTGTGATGGAAATCCTTTCCAGAACATGTTCTGGATTTCTTCTCAAATTGTCCAGTGGTATTTTTCTGTGTTCGGGTTGCACTGGTGAAAACAGAAAAATGTAGCATTCAAATTATGTTTGCAGCAAATAATCCAAAAACAAATGTGTACTAAAACAGTTTTATAAAGTACATTGCGATGGTTTAAGTTATAAACACCATCATTAAAATGTACAAATGTCTGCACGTTACATTCTGTTTTACTGTTAAATTTCATAAAGTACAAGAAGTCCTTTTTGCTAAACAGCAGCAGTCGTTTGGCATTTATATTAATAAAGTTCATCTGTTTTGTATTTATTTTTGTTTTGATTTTTTCCAGAAGCCCAAACAACTTGTTGTATATTCATGAATCTTAAAAGATAAATAGTCAGACTCATTTTTTATTGTCCCATGATTTGAAGTGTCCTTTATAACACTTTAGAATATGTTGAGATCTTTAATGCCTTTAGAATTTGAATACCTATACACTTTCCATCTTTATAAAAAAATGCAAAGCTGATGTGTCACCGTGCTAGTGTGTTCTTCCCCAAAAGCTTGCTTAAAGTAGTTTGCTCTCCACTCAGGACCACTTTCTTCCCTGCCACACAGGCATGCAACTGGTAGATTACTATATGGAGAGTCGCACAACGTTGCTTCAGAATAAATGCAGTTTGTCTGCATTTGTAACAGAATACATTTTGAAGCTCTTGAATAGAATAAACTTAATCTATAAAATCTGAAATATGACTTTTTCAAAAAGGTTTCATAATGGCATTAGAAATGTGGGGGTTAGGGGGTTGGCATAATAGTTAAGAGGTGTTTACCTTGCAGACACAAAGAAGAGGGTTTGATTCTCACCTTTGGTCACTATCTACTTACTGGCTAGGCATGTAATAGTCTGCAGACTGTTTTCCTAGTATGAATTTATAAATGTGCTGCTTGGAGAGGATATACATAGTAAGATAGGGGTTGGAGTGGCATAATGGTTAAGGTGTTTACCTCACAGACCAAGGAACAGGGTTTGATTGTCGCATTTGAAGAGAAATTGTCTGCAATTAAAATAGCCTGTAAAGGCAGCTAGCCTATAACTTGCTTATATGTAGTCTTGCTTTCAAAGACATGTCACAGTATAATATCCCCCCATAGCAATAATATTGTAAGTTTAGTACCACCTATGCAGGAAACATGTACTTTAGGTTTACAGTGAGCATCTCCCTGTTAAGAGAACAAGGAGTGAGCTCAGAAAGTACAGCATATCCACAGTAAAGAGGTTATTCCAAGGTAAGGATGGACATTCTGACACAGGTGGTACATTTATAAAAAATAAAATCTGATTTTTTTTCTTTTAAGTTGTAGATCAGCCTTTATAATAGTTTGGGATGTTGCACTCAGAACTGTTACTTTTGATTGCACTGTACTATTTTTCTGATATTCAGAGCCACTACAATGTCATCATTCATTGATCATCACAACACAGCCTACATATAGCTATAGACATCAGTTTGTCCGTAGTTACAGCTGTTAAGAAGGAAACTAGGCAGCATTAATGAGATTATAAAATATTTTTTTAATGAAACATATCTCATAATGATTGCCAGTGTTCCTTTTAAGCATATTCTCAACATTTTATGATAAACCTCAAATGTTGCAGCTCTAGTTCTCTGGAGCTGAAATGTAAAGATGTGGCATGCTAGTTAGATGATTATATGTCCAATTACTAGTACAGCCCTCCTCCGTTTTGGTATAGGGTTGAGTATACTTGTCACTCTGTGTTGTTGCTTTGCAATATTTACATTTATGTATCTTGAAGATTCACTTTGCAAATTCCTGCTGCAACATACTAGCTAATGAAACATGTCCATCTTTGTCAACACACCTGTGCTGACAACACAGTTTATTGTAGTACCTGAATTGCCATGACTCCCCTTAAATAAAATTTTCTGGCATCAGTGGCTATGGCTGCAGATATATATGTGTGTGTGTGTGTGTGTGTGTGTGTGTGTGTGTGTGTATATATATATATATATATATATATATATATATATATATATATATGGCTTTTACGACATGCACATTAGGAACTTTCTTCCTACCTTGTATATAATGTATGGTCAACTTTATTGCTTGCCTTTATATTTTGCGTATTTTGTATTTCACATATTGTTCTACTTTATTGTCTCAATATTTGTAACCAATGTGCAATTTAATTCTCTTTATGTTTACTGTGGAGATTTTCTTCCTGGGCCTCCCATTCATACCCAGTCTGACTTGCCCAGTAAACAAATAAATAAAATGCGTGTGTGTGTGTGTGTGTGTGTGTGTGTGTGTGTGTATATAATGAGTGTGTGTGTGTGTATACTGAGTGTGTGTGTGTGTGTGTGTGTGTGTGTGTGTGTGTGTGTGTGTGTGTATGTCTATATCTGTTTATCTGTCTATATATATATATATATATATATATATATATATATATATATATATATATATATATATATATATATATATATATATATATATATATATATATACATATATATATACACACGTATATATATATATATATACACATATATATATATATATATATATATATATATATATATACACACATGTATATATATATATATATATATACACACATGTATATATATATATATATATATATATATATATATATATATATATATATAATGTATTCCGTTTTACCAGTCTTGCTGTGGTAGTTGTCCGTAGTAAATATTGTTTATTTTTTGGCAGCTTTTGTGCTGTTCTTGACTTCTGTATTCTTCATTAATAACTAGCTGCATTGTTCTCCTCAATGAGATTTCACTCCACCTTAATTAGTAGGTTTTATCAGCTTTGGGTGTGTCTTTTGTGAAAAAGGTATTGGTTAAACTGCCAATAGCTGCTTATCTCTAGTTTTGCTTTTGTCACATTGTTCATAGAAAAGTACTAGGTTGCCTGCCCTTGTAGGCCATTTAAGCCTAGCTAATTTCCCTTTTTGTGGTGGAATTAACCTATCCCATTTGGTGTTAGATTGCCCTTATCCATTCCCATGGTTGATAATTTTCTGTTACCCCTAATGAGAATAACTAGGATCATGCCACAGATAATTTGAGGAGACCCCTGCTTGGGGTAAAGCAAAAGTCAGAGCAGTGGTATCCTCTGCAAGATCTACCTGTCCTTGTAAGCCATTCTGTTGATGTCGCAGAAAACATTTAGATCCCCTGACCGAGTATTTTGGTTGTCATTTGACTTGCTGATATGCAGTAGGTCCATCAGTGGTTAAAGAATACCTTGTTTGCCAGATACAGGTCACCTCGTAGCAGCCCGTAGGATACTGAGTATAGTGACAGGACTTTGGAGGGTCCATGTAGAATATGTTATTTAGTCCTTACATCCTTTTGGTAAAGTACCTCTGTGGGTGTTCCAGATGTTGTGTGTGTCTGAACAGATACATTCCAAAGGGGCAATATACTTGGTGATTGGCGTAAGGAGGGCTGGGACAATGGTATCTCTAGATCTACTCACAATCCCTTTCTTTATAAGCTGTGCAATATAGAAGGACTTTCTTACAGCAGTGGGCACATGTTGATCTCAGGTTAGGTCACTATCCAGCTAAGTTCCCAAATTCCAAACAACTGGGTCAACCCTCGGGGCATATTATTAATATGGTACTTTCCTGGGGTAGGTGACATCCCAAAGGATATGATAATGCATTTTTAACATGTAGTTTCAGTCTATGATTCTAGCACCTGTTATTTGTTTGGCTCCAACCTTCCTGCTGGATGGCTAATACATTTGGGGATATGGTAACTGTTCCTAACTTGCACTCATCTGCAGACTTAGCCAGAGCCCTTTGTTATAGACTTTTACTTCAGAGAAGTAGATTTCAAACAGGAGAGGACCCAGCACTGAATCCTGCAAGACTGCACTAGTGACTGGTGCTCTTGAGGAGGTAATTTTCCTATTTTGATTCCCTGCATCCAATCTATGAGACAGTTGTCAATCCAGTGGGTGACATAGAGGTTTATTCCCAGTTTATTTAGCTTTTTTACTATGCCTGGGTGTTGGGTTGTGTCAAGAGCCTTGGCCAAGGAGAGGTTTGCAGTGTGTACTGTGTTATCTTCATCCATTGCTTTGGTGATCTTTTCAAAGAAGTCCACCATGATGACTATCACCTGCCCTTGAATCCAAGCTGAGACTAGTCCAGTGTTTGGAGGTTCCCTGTGTCTTTATTTATAGTTCCAGGATTAGTCTTTCCTTGGCTTTGCATATGAGGCTTGTCAGATTTATGGATCTGTAATTCCCTGAGTCTGAGGAAGGTCCCTCCCCTTTTTCAAGGGAATGACTGTAGCAGTTCTTTCACATGGTACAAAAACTGTATGTAGGTTGAGGTTAAACAGTATTGTGTGTGTGGTTGTTGGGGGGGGGGGGGCTAAGTCATGCTTCATGCTATTTAAGATGCATCCAGGGATATTGTCAGGACACATAGATGCAGTATTTTTAGCTTTTGATACAGCTTTAAGGACTTTGCCGTGTGTGATAGCAGAAGGTGAGTTGGTTTCAGATTTTTCTTGTAGGGTAGATGGAGGGGAAAGGGATAAAGTTTCAGCTGAATTTATCGGCCAGCAAGTTAGCTATTATCTTCAATGTCAGTGTAGTTAAAATCACTGACAGTTAGCTCAATGCATTGCTATGTTGTGCTTCTGAGATTACAAACATAACTTAAAAAGGCCTTGTGATTGTTCTTTGGCTTGGGTGGCTATTTTCGCCACATCTTGGCTTTGGTGGATTTTATTTAGCTACTAAGTATATTTTAGTGACACAAGGGCTCTATCATTCTGGAAATGACTCCTCTTACTTTTGGTTAAAATTCTCTTCGTGTTGATATTATTGTTTCACAAAGGGGATTTCCTTTGTGCTTGTTCCTACAGGGTACAACTTGCATCTGTGCAGCTGTTTATAGTCTAGTATAGTGTGGTGGTGTATGTTTCCTGTATTCAGTGGAATTAACTGGGTTTGGTGGGGATTTGAGGCTTGCCAATGTATCACTTTGGTGTAGGCATCTGCCTTAGGTTGAAGGTGCCTTGGGTTGAAGGGGTTTCTGGTTTCAATTTCATTTAGAAGGCAACTGCTTTATCGTCAGACATGCACAAGAGATGGTATAAGATGCACCTGTATTAGTAAGGACAATGTCCAGTATGTTGCTCCCTTTAAGTGGGTTTTCTGACTCTGGTCCAGGACATTTGTATTGACAAAGTGCAGGAATCTTTGGGCTTGTATACTAGTGTTGGTTTAGGTTTCCCAGTCTATAGTTGGATAGTTTAAATCACCTAGGAAAATTATATTAGGTTGTAATACTGAGTGGTCCCAGTTCCTGTAGATAGGTAATGTGGCTTTCTTGGGTCATGGAGGGAGTTGAATAGCTGGCTAATATATGTGAAGAACTCTAGTGATCATACTGCTTCACTAGCCTTGATGTGAGTCACTTCTGGATGAAAACTGATACACCACCAGCTTTTTTCCCTTCTGTGCAGTAGCTGGTCTAAATGTGTGGAAGGTTCTATAGCTCTGCACAGCAAGAGTGCTCTCTGCCATTTTAAACCATGTCTCAGTCACTATCTAGACATCTACATCCTCCAGGATGAAGAGTTCTTTATAAGGAGTGGATTTTATTTGGGCTCCTGTCATTGATCAGTAACAGATTCATATTTTGTTTGCTTGCTTCTTCATGTTGGTAAGTTTAGCATGTTGGTGCTGCCTAAAAAAAATGCACTATGAGGTGGACAATGTTGTTGCCAGTAATCAAAGCTCCAGAGTGGACAGATGCAGGCTATACCTGGTTAAGCTCAGTGGTCTATCAATCATATCCTTCCAGGCTGTCAAATATTGGCCCTCTTTCCTTGACACCAAAAACTGCTAATTATTGAAGTTAATTATTTTTTTGCACATATTGTGGCATCATCTGTGGAGAAGATAAAATGCTGCTCAGTGCTAGTGTCTTACATGCCTGGAATATGGATTTTGAAAGCTCGATCATTTTTTATTCTTCTAGACCAGGGAAGTACATCTCAAGTCATTGACACCCAAATGTACTGTGACATAGTTGTACCATGCTGGTACTTCTTGTTTAAGGACTTGAGTGCATGTGTGATCTGACTGATCCTGGCCCCAAACAAGCAACTAAACACCACTCTTGTTGCTTACCCTGATAAGAGGTACATCTGTATTTCTTACAGTGAAGTCACTGATAACTAGTATCCATGATTTTGGGACTACTTGTGTTATCTGACATGGTAGGCTTAACTTGCTGAGTGATTGTGTTAAGTTTTGCATGTATTTGAGGTGTAGGCAAGTTAATCTTTAGAATCTCAGCAAATGATGCATTATGTGTATTGTAATGACATTCGTGTGATGTTCTGCTGGCAATTTTGGTGTCTGAGTATATCTGTGAAATTTTTACCTCTAAGGACATTATATATGTACATCTCGCACACTCTTATGCTGTTTGAGTAGCAGATGATCATCAGACTGGAAGAGACAGTTCTGTCTCTGCCTCAAGATACCTATCTCAATCAGGCTGGCTACAGAAATTGTAGAGAAGTACTGGTCCATGGTTTTGGTAGGAATGACTGTTGGAAAGCAGGGGTGACTACAAGTGCTTGAAGTTTGGTTTGTTTAAAGTACAGTTTGGGTGGACTCAAAAAAGCAGAAATATCCTTGGAATAAATACATGTTTTGAGCATTTACTTCAGTGTTAAAAATGAGGCTAACATTTTGTTCATAGGTAGGTACTAAGCTATCGGCCCATGGGCCTAAGTAAGGCTAGCCAACAAAGTTCCCTGGCTTACACCAGCCCAAGAAAGTTAATTTCCTGTGCCCCTGTCGAGCAGAGCCACAGAAGTGATCCCCGGGGTGTATTTTCTATTTCCCATCCACTCATCAAGATTTTTCTTGAAGAGTGTTAATGAGCAACTTTGCTTGACATAGATGGGTAGCTTGTTCCAGAGTATGGGAAGTCTCTGGGACAGGAATCTATCCCTCCAGCATGTCCTGTTTATTGTGGTGACAAGGTTTCGGTTCCATAGAGCGTGTAGCTCAGAGGGATTGGGATTTCTTTAGGTGTAGCATGTCCAACAGCTCTGGGTTTGACATAGCTTTATATGTTAGGCAGAGATCACCTCGGAGTAGGCGATGTGCTACAGAGTAAAGCTGGAGTTTTTTGAGATGGTCAGTGTAGGGCATCTGTTTGAAGCCAGTAATCATCTTTGTGAGGTACTTCTGTGGCCTTCCCAACTGTTGCTGCAGATGTCTTGTGAGGTACATTCCAAAAGGGACGTTGTACTCTATAATGGGTCTGAGTGTCGAGTAGATGGGAACAATGACTTCTTTTTTTTTTGGATGAGAACCCTTTTGTGATGAGGTGTGTCATGTAGAAGGATTTCCTGACTACTGTGGCAGTGTGATTATCAAAGTAGAGACTACTGTCCACCTGGGTCCCATGGTCTCTTATCACACATTCGGCATTAAGACTGCCACCTATGTGGTAGTTCGTGGGTACAGAGTTTTTACCAAAGGGGAAAACAATGCACTTTTTGGCATTGAGCTTGAGGCCATGGCTCTGACACCAGGCATCTGTCTCAGTAAGGCCCTTCTGTAGGATTTCCACATCATCTGGGGACTCGACTATAGCTCCTAGTTTCCAGTTATCTGCGAACTTCGTTAGCCAGAGGGCTTCTGTGTTAGCCTGTACTTCAGAGAAGTAGATACCAAGCAGGAGAGGTCCCAAGACTGAACCCTGTAGTACTCCACTTGTCACTGGTTTGAAGTCAGATTTGGAGTCTGCAACTTTTACAGTGTGAGTTCTGTCAGTGAGCCAGTTGGCAACCCATTTTGTGACATAAGGATTTATACCTTGTTTAGTGAGTTTAGCTATAATTCCAGAATGGGGGATAGTGTTGAAAGCCTTGGCAAGGTCAAGATAGGCTGTGTGAACCAACTTACCCTCATCTACGGCTTTGGTGACTGCCTCAGAGAAGTTGACCAGGTTCAGGGGGCATGATCTGCCTTTCACAAACCCGAACTGGGTGGGGTCCAGAGTTTGGAGATTACCAATGTCTTTGTTTATGAATTCCATGATGGATACGTTCCATGGCCTTGCAGACCAGGCTCATCAGGCTAATAGGACTGTAGTTCCAAGGATCAGTGGTGGCTCCCCCTTTATGGAGTGGGAGAACTGTTACTGTGCACCATTCAGTGGGCACAAAGCCTGATGTGAGGCTATGATTGAACATGGTGCTTAGGTGGGGAGCCAGTTCATTCTGAAGTT
The DNA here is from genome assembly GCF_019279795.1 of Protopterus annectens. NCBI lineage: Eukaryota > Metazoa > Chordata > Ceratodontiformes > Protopteridae > Protopterus > Protopterus annectens. Next base: position 696,867,518 of record NC_056727.1, read on the forward strand.
CGTGTAAAACGCACTCTGGGATGTTGTCCAGTCCCATGAATGCTGTGTTTTTGGCTTTAGAGAGTGCTGTTTTTACCTGTGTAGTTGTGATTACAGGGACTCTGCATTCTTCCTGTATAGATATCAGCCCTTTAGGGGGTGAGATGGGGGTAAAGTTAGAACTGAATCTATCTGCCAGGATGTTGGCAATATCAGTTGGTTCTGTAATGTTTGTGCCATTGTGTTGTAACTCAGAGCAGATCTGGGTGTTGCCATCGAGATTCTTGACATAGCTATAGAATGTTTTGTGGTTGTCCTTAGAATCAGTGGTGATCTTGTTTTCATAGCTAGCTTTGGAGGATCTTATAAGGGATCTTAGCTTCTTACTGAGGCTGACCAGGGAACTCCTCTTCTCATGGGAGTTTACTCTCTTTTGCAGCACCAACAGGACGAACACCAAAGGTTCCAAAGATTTATTATATTAAGCGCTTTTCGTTTGCTTGGTAAGCAACCTTCTTCAGACAAACACAGATCAATAAAAAAGACAGCTTTTATAAATCCCACAGTCAATCAATTTAAACTAATTTATCAAACAATCAATCAATCAAGTCTCACTATCCTTGAAAACTTAATACCTACAGTCTAAAAACTGCATATTCTATGCTTAATTAAACAATAAATAAACAATTAATATAAACAAATGTTAAAATTAGTAAATGTTTAAAAATTCAAAAAATCAAGTACCTAAAACATTTTAAAGAAATGAACAAATGATTCACCGAATGAATGAGTGAATGAATGAATGAATGAAAAGGCAACAACGGCACCACATACACGTCATACCATCAAATTAATAGACGCGTGTATGCACAACTGGTGTACAAAGCAGGCTCACCAACAATAATATTGGCTTACTACTAAAACAATAAATCCTACCAAGAGACCACATTTATTTAACAAAAATAAACTAAATTGTTAAACAAAACCACAAATACTGTCAAAGTTCTAAACTAAATCTAGGACATGTATGTATATATATATATATATATATATATATATATATATATGTATATGTAAATCAATAAATTAATAAATAAAATAAATAAATAAAATTTCTAAGACAACATATATATACCTACTTAAATAAGGCATAGATTTAACGTTTTAAACTCAATAGCTTTAAAATACCTGAAATGGAGCAAGATTCATTCAAGCCAGGTGCATGATAGGCATCTAGTCTAATCTGCCAACATAATTCGTTTTCCAAAAGTCTATATTGCATAGGACCACCTCTCCTATCCTGGTTAACTTGATCTATAGCCATAAATTTAAAGTGATGTGTTGGATGTTCCAAAACATGCTTGGCTAACGCATTCACCTCCTTACATTTCTTAATAGCGTACACATGTTCGTAAATGCGTTCACGGAGCTTACGCTCCGTTTTGCCTATGTAAAAGGCCGTACACACCTGGCATTGAGCAAGATATACCAACATACATGAATTACAGTTCATCCTATGTTTCAACCTAAATTCATAATTGTGAATCAAAAATCTATTAGACTCAGTAATGTATCTACAGTAGTTGCAAGCTTGACACTTAAACATGCCTGGGCACCTCGTTGAGGCTGGTTTCTGTTCAAACCACCAACATACATGAATTACAGTTCATCCTATGTTTCAACCTAAATTCATAATTGTGAATCAAAAATCTATTAGACTCAGTAATGTATCTACAGTAGTTGCAAGCTTGACACTTAAACATGCCTGGGCACCTCATTGAGGCTGGTTTCTGTTCAAACCACATCTTCAAATTCTTAGCCTTTCTATAGGTGACCTGAGGGGTAGTCCCTAATTTGGAAAAAACTGTCGTGTCTGATCTAAACAAATCCCAATTTTTCTTAATGATAGCCCAGATATTACTACTGTCTACAGAAAAAGTTGTAATAAACCTGGGAATGTTCAAATTAGGGTAAGAAATAAACTGCCCAGTCTCCACTTGCACATCTACTGAAAAAAGTGAAGTATCACCATGTACACTATAATTTCTACATTGCAAAAGTGGAACATAAAACTTATTCAGGCGTTTATTAGAAACCTCAAAAATAAGTTCCTCAATGAGTCTAATTGGATACCCGCGACTCAGGAACATATTTTTCAAAGTTAAACATTCCTGTTCGAAATCTAATTCATTACTTACTATTCTCGCTGCCCTCACTAGCTGACCTTTTACTACTGCACGTTTCTGGGTATAGGGATGACAGCTAGTAAAGTGTAAGAAAGTATTTGAAAAAGTTGGTTTTCTATAGATACTTGCAGTGTAACCAGCCCTCACTTGATCCTTCAGTAACATAATATCTAAATATGCTATTTTCTCAGTACTGAAGGAAGAAGTGAAAGACAGGAAGTCAGTGGTGTTGTGAAGTACATTAAGAGATTGTCTGCTACAGTCTTATCACCGTTTAAAAGGATGAAAATATCATCCAAATAACGTGTATAAAACACAATATTTTCTTTTGACAAAGTGTAATTAAAAACGAATTGGTGTTCCCATTGAGCCATAACCAAATTCGCCACACTTGCCCACATGGTGAACCCATAGCAACGCCAATGACTTGCAGGTAAAAATTGTCTCCAAACATAAAAAAGTTGATAGAAAGTGTCAAATCAAATAACTCACTAACCAACAAAATGTCACTGTTACTAGCTTCCCTCACCTTCAATCTATCACACACCCAGTTTATAGCTATGTCATGAGGTATACTGGTGTATAAATCTTTCACGTCGACTGTGACAAAGTTGTATTGCTCTTGAAATCTCAAATTATTGATTTTTGACAAAAATGACCACAAATCTTTACATATTTGTATTTCTTGGAGAATGTATTTCTGCAAGATTTTGTCCACAACTTTGGCACAGGCGTACGTAGGTGAACCGCGTCCATCAACCAAAGGACGCATAGGGGGATTATTGATGTCCTTATGGATTTTAGGTATTCCAAACAGGTATGGATACCTAGGATATAATGTAGGCATGTAAATATACATGTCTTGGTTAATCCTACCTTCCACATACATTTCTTCTATACTGTCTCGAATGATTTTATAGGCTCTATTTATTTCCGACCTCGAGCTAATTAAATAAGATTCTGAAATCAATAAGGATGTCATACGGTCAAAATAGTCATTATTGTTAAAAATGACTATGCCCCCACCTTTGTCCGGCTTACAAAGTCTCAAATTACTACAAGAAAGATTATGTAAACTTTCCAATTCAGTGTTGTTAATTAAGTTTAAACCATGTTTATTGTGAAATCTCTTCCTCCTAATATCAACCTCACAAATTTGTTCAAAAGTTGCTAGTAATGGATGTAGGGGTGGATTAAAAGTACTAGCAACATGAAACGCATTAGGTGCCTCAGTGTAAGCGTCACCACCCATCATCAGTTGAAAATTAAGCTTCCTTGTAAAGATTTTAACATCCATAATAGATTTCACAAAATCAGGTTGTTGCTTCGGGACATATGTGTAACCCTTAGAGAACAAATCTGCTAAATCAGGTGTAATGTCCACATCCGAAAAGTTAAACACTTTAAAGTCCCCTAATTCGTTAGTACTCACAGTTGGACCTTGACATAATTGTGAAGTGGGAGTTCCTATATTGTCCACAATATGTTTAGAAACTGGTGATGACAAAATAGAAAGAAGACCATTAGATCTAACATACATGTTGTCATTGACATCAGATACAAGAGGCATAACTAAACTATCTAATTGTTCCTCCTCTGATTGGGATGGTACGAACGGTTCACCCATTGTCTCTGTTGTTTGGATCTTGCTCCTAAAAAATGATTACTAGACTCTTGATTATTATTATGCCCATTCGGTGCATTATTCCTATTTTGAATTCTCTCACTCCTACGGAGTTCAACAGGTTGAGTATTCAAGCTGATTGGCCCTGTAGCTCCCTGTTCTGTGCTCATCTGGCCTATTTCATTAAATGTATCGTCACTGCCTACATGAGATTCTAAAACATTAGTGTTGTTGTTAAATGACCTTACATTAGGTCTCCAAACTTGACCCATAGGTGGACTAGGATAAGCTGTACCTTCATTATATGCTTTAATGTCCCTGTTTAATTTTTTTTAACTTAGTTGTTTTAAGCTTATCCAAGTATTCATCTATACTGCTAAACAGTCTTGCATAGTCATATTTATACCTATCAAAGCTCAAGTCCGATTTAAGTACATTGTCCAACACTTCTGCTTCAATATTGAGTTCATCTACTTGACAAGAATAATGTTTAATCATGAGTTCGAGTAATTCGAACCCATGCCGGTCAAATAGCAAAATCAATTCTTGGTGAAAAGTAGATCCAGCTACTAGACCTGTAGGGTATTGATAATGTCTTAGTCCTTTAGGAATAATTCTCCATTGCAAACACTCCTTGAAATATACTATTTCCAATTGGATTTTTTTAATTTTCACCAAGACATTGTCCAAAAGTCTTAAATTATTAACTATGTCACTGTCATTGTTGTTATTATTAGCAGTTGGCAATGCTGTTGAGCCTATTAAATTAAACGAAGGGTTTTCAGCCACCCAATTAAGCAGTACAGGATATATGGCATTGTAGTTAGTACTCACCGGAGCTAAACCATTTATTGTAGCTGTTGCTGTTGCATTTGTATATCTATTAGTAACCAAAGATCTTTCAGGTTCACTCATTACGCGGTTATGTTCTGGTCCAGTTCTCAATAATCTAGAAGACTGATCTTGTTGAATTAAACGCGTAGTAGCAGGGTTATCTAGGACTTCAGGATGATTCAAACCGACTAAAGGGTCGGTTTGCGAAGCTGAAATTCTCCTCTGCCTCTCGTTGTTTCCTCCGCCTAGACCCCTGGATGCATGAACAATACTCGTAGGTAAATCCGTGTTACCGACCATAACACTTAGTTCCACAGTAGTGTCGGAAGTAACCGTCGGTGGTTTAGTAACCGCTACTGGAGTGCTTCCTGGACCAATGTTGTTTTGGTTCACAACAGGGACATTCGGCTCCGTCAGGTTTTCTCCGCAAACAGGAAGTGGTAAAGCAATGCCACCTTGCTGGAAATTTTGCCGTTGTTGCCTCTCTAAATTCACTATCCTGCTCAGCAAATAGTCCATTTTGCCGAGCAGCAAATCTAAAGATAAACCCTTATTAGTGTCAGAGTCCAATTGGGTAAGTGCAGGAGCCGCTAGCCCCTCACTTCGCAATACCTCTGGCGTACCATTCGGAAAGTCACTGCTCGGCTCGCTTGAATTACCAGACGCCATGAACCAAGAAACAAGAAACAAACTTTTAAATTAAAACAAACTGGCAGCACCAACAGGACGAACACCAAAGGTTCCAAAGATTTATTATATTAAGCACTTTTCGTTTGCCTGGTAAGCAAACTTCTTCAGACAAACACAGATCAATAAAAAAAGACACAGCTTTTATAAATCCCACAGTCAATCAGTTTAAACTAATTTATCAAACAATCAATCAATCAAGTCTCACTATCCTTGAAAACTTAATACCTACAGTCTAAAAACTGCATATTCTATGCTTAATTAAACAATAAATAAACAATTAATATAAACAAATGTTAAAATTAGTAAATGTTTAAAAATTCAAAAAATCAAGTACCTAAAACATTTAAAGAAATAAACAAATGAATCACCGAAGTACAGTTGTGAAACATTTTGAAAGTTTTCAGGATACTGTGGTGTGTTATATTTTTGTCATTCTTTCTGTACTTTTTCTTTATCCTGCATTAGCATTCTACTTTTTTTGTTTTCTTTTTTTTCTCTCTTCCTTCTAAGAGGTGCAAGTTTATTTAAGATATTCAGGAAAGTGGTATTGGATTCATTTATAGCATCATCTAAGGGCTGGATATTTAAGAAGTTCCAGTTAATAGATGATACGGTAGTAGTGAACATTTTTTGGTTAAACTTGCCTGGTATTTTAATTTCTCCAAGTATATTGGGTTTCGAATACTATGATGGGAATGGACCCCATTCCCAAGTCAAACTATGATTAAACTTCATGGAACTAATATTGATTCAGTCTTTGATATTAGCCAGAACTACTTTTTGCAGCACCCGCATTGTGCCCAGTAATGACTCCTTCAATTCATTGGAGTTACATGTATTGGTAGCATATCTAAGTACGACTGTAAATTCATTTTTATAAGACCTGTTGCTCCTACTATTAGTGGACCTGTCTGGGTATTCTCCTTCCACATTGCCCTCATTTCTGCCTGCAAATCCTGGTCACCAGGTGTAGTAATTTCCATGATCAATGCTACTTTTCTCTTCTTTTCATGGACTACTATATCTGGATTCTCGCATCTATTTTGTGGACTGCTGGTAATGGGTAATCCCATGTGATATAAACTTCATCATTCAAAATGCTTTGTGGCTCATGTTTCCAGTGTTTTTCAGCTACTGCAGTATTATAATGTTTGCACAATCCCTAAATTCAACAGTCTTACCACATTATTATGCTTTTCAGTATACAGTCCTTCTGCAATTAGTATACAACAACCAGCAACAAGATGTGTGACTTTCCAGTTCTGTTTTACAAAACCTACATTTGTCTGTTTCTCTCACATGTTCAATGAACTTTGTAAACCATCATGAGCGTAGTCCACTGTCTTGGGCTGCCAATATTAACCTTTCGTGTTTTGGTTTAAATTCACCTCTCCTTAACCATTTCTGCATTCATTCCTGATCAGCATGAGGTTGTTCCAAGAGTTTTTTATACTTGAAACTGTGTTTATGCATTTTCCACATTTCTTGCCTTCCCATCTGATCCTTCACCTTATATTCTTTCTTTTGTTTTTTGGCACATTTAGTTGCTACCTGATTTTTATCTACTTCTGGTTTGATTTCCATTCCTGCTTGACACCGATATGTTTCTACTAAACTAAACAAAAAAAAGTCATCTTAGGTTTATTCTCTTCATGTTTCAAAACTTTCACTACTTTTGGGTCTTGCGAGGTCAGCAGATATGTTTGCAGTTCCTACAATTGCAGATCTATACATGTAAACAGTTTTGAGGAGGCCCATACCTCCTTCAGAATGGGGATTGTATAGTTTTGGTTTACACTGATTTTTGTAAATCATTTGATAAGCCTAAAGCCTCCTTCTTATTTTACTGTCCAACCGATCTGACACCTTTTGGGGCCAGTCAATCACTCCAAAACTTAATAAAGTTAGTACAGCAAGAGCAAATTGGTTTATAACTTTGACTTTGTTCCTAAATGTCAATGCTGTTTTCAATATTAATTTTAATTTTCTAAAATATTCCTTACTAAGTTCTATTTGCATTTGTTCATGTTTATTGTTGATCCTTCATCAGTTTCCAAATATTTATACTCTCTCTCTCTCTCTCTCTCTCACTTGCTCAAGTTCTTTTTCATGACATTCTTGTCCCAGGCTGATGTTTTCTTGGTGCTGCAGCTTTCTTGCTTTAAAGGTTGTTTTTACACATTTATCAAGACCAAATTACATTATTACACCACTTGCAGTTGTGCTTTCAATTCCTCATCTGATGAACTATACAGTTTTAAATCATTGACAAAGAGAAGATGAGAAGTCATTAGACTTTGTTGTTTTCTAGGAGCCAAATTATAGCTATGGCCTAAGCTGTTAAGTGGACAGCTTAATGGGTTAATGGCAAGGCAGAATAGCAATGGTGACAAAGAATCAGCCTGGAATATCCCCCTTTGAATTATTTTTCCCTGGGATAATAATCTGTCCTTTATCATGGCTTAATTGCAAAGTGGTCCACCATTGTTTTTTGGTTACTGTAATGTAGTCAATCAGTGTAGGGTGTATCTTATACATTTTTAAGCACTCTTTTATCCATGAAAGTGGGATACTAGCAAATGCTTTTTTGTAGTCAATCCATGCCATACTTAGATTCTTCCCCTTTTTACAGTTCTCCACTATAACTTTATTTAACAAGAAATGATCCTTTGTTCTGTATGACTTTTTTTTATTGCCCTTTTGTTCTACTGCCATAATTGAGTTTTCTTCTAAATGACTATAAACTCTGTTGGCGTCAATTCCCGTGTATAGTTTATATGTTGTCGGAAGGAAAGTTATTGGCCTATAATTTTTAGGGTAACGTGCATATTCACTCTTAAGTAAGAGCATTGTTTTGCCTGTTGTTAGCCAGTGTGGTGTCTGTTTTGGGTGCGTATATAAATAATTCTTACTCATGGCTAGATCCTTTTGCAAAGATGTTAATACTTTTAACCAAAAGTTAGTTTCTGCGTCTGGGTCTGGGATTTTCCAGTTAGAGCCCTTTCTTAACTTTGTTTCAGTCTTTCTGGCTGTTACTTCATCACATTTCATATCCTGTACCTTTAAACTTCTTATTCTTTCTTTTACTTCTTCTATCCATTTAGCATCTTTTTTATGTTCCACAGGATCTTCATAGATACTTCTCCAAAATGTATCTACTTCCTCTTTTTTTGGTGGTCTTTCAATTCCTTTTACCTTATTTCAATTCTCTGTAAAACTTTTTTGTCTCATCGATAAATTACTTATTTTGTACTTTTCTCTTATATTTATCTGTATATCTCCTAAGTTTTTCCACCTGTGCTGAAATTTGTAGTTCATAGGTTCATAGGTAGGTACTAGGCTATTGGCCCAAGGGCCTACGTAAGCCTAGCCAGCAAGGATCCATAGCTTACGCCACCCAAGAAAGTTATTTTCCTGTGCCACTGTCCAGCACAGAGACAGAAGTGACCGGGGTGTATTTCCTATTTCCCATCCACTCATCAAGATTTTTCTTGAAGAGTGCTAATGAAGAACTTTACTTGACATAGATGGGTAGCTTGTTCCAGAGTATAGGAAGTCTCTGGGACAGGAATCTATCCCTCCAGTGTGTCCTGTTTATTGTAGTGACAAGGTTTAGGTCCCTAGAGCATGTAACTCGGAAGGACTGAGATTTCTTTAGGTGTAGTATGTCCAACAGCTCTGGGTTTGACATAGCTTTATATGTTAGGCAGAGATCACCTCAGAGCAGGTGATATGCTATGTAGTAAAGCTGGAGTTTTTTGAGGCGGTCAGTGTAGGGCATTTGTTTGAAGCCAGTAATCCTCTTTGTGAGGTACTTCTGTGGTCTTTCCAGCTGCTGCAGATGTCTTGTGAGGTACATTCCAAAAGGGGCGTTGTACTCTATATGGGTCTAATGAGTGACGAGTAGAGGGGAACAATGACCTCTTTTTTCCTGGATGAGAACCCTTTTATCATGAGGTGTGCCACATAGAGGGACTTCCTGACTACTGTGGCGATGTGACTATCAAAGGAGAGACTACTGTCCACCTGGGTCCCAAGGTCTCTTATCACACATTCGGTATTAAGTAGATTGCTGCCTATGTGATAGTTTATGGGTACAGAGTTTTTACCAAAGGGAATGACACTGCACTTTTTGGTATTGAGCTTGAGGCCATGGCTGTGACACCAGGCATCTGTCTCAGTGAGGCCCTTCTGTAGGATGTCCATATCATTTGGGGACTTGACTATGGCTCCTAGTTTGCAGTCATCTGCAAACTTCATTAGCCAGAGGCCTTCTGTGTTAGCCTGTACTTCAGAGAAGTAGATACCAAACAGGAGAGGTCCCAGGATGGAACCCTGTGGTACTCCACTTGTCACTGGTTTGAGGTCAGATTTGGAGTCTGTAACTTTTACAGTATGGGTTCTGTCAGTGAGCCAGTTGGCAACCCATCTTGTGACATAGGGATTAATACCTAGTTTAGTGAGTTTAGCTATAATTCCAGAATGGGGGATGGTGTCAAAAGCCTTGGCGAGTACAAGATAGGCTGTGTGAACCACCTTACCCTCATCCATGGCTTTGGTGACTGCCTCAAAGAAATCGATCAGGTTCAGGAGGCATGATCTGCCTTTCACAAACCTGAACTGGGTGGGATCCAGAGTTTGGAGGTTACCAATGTCTTTGTTTATGAGTTCCATGATGATACATTCCATGGCCTTGCAGACCAGGCTTGTTAGGCTAATAGGTCGATAGTTCCTGGAATCAGTGGTGGCCTCCCCTTTGTGGAGTGGGATAACTGTTGCTGTGCGCCATTCAGTGGGCACAAAGCCTGATGCGAGGCTATTATTGAACATGGTGCTTAATTGGGGAGCCAGTTCCTTCTGAAGTTCATGTAAAACACAGCCTGGGATGTTGTCCCGTCCCATGGATGCTGTGTTTTTGGCTTTAGAGAGTGCAGCTTTTACCTGCGTAGTTGTGATTACAGGGACTCTGTATTCTTCCTGTATAGATATGGGCCCTTTAGTGGGTGAGAGGTGGGTAAAGTTAGCACTGAACCTATCTGCCAGGATGTTGGCAATATCAGTTGGTTCTGTAATTTTTTTGGAGGATAGCATCTTGGTTCTGTTTGGGATAGCACGATCCATGCACTCGTGTAAGTGCTTATAGAGTGCATTTGTGTAGGATTCAGCAGTTGTAGCTATTGTTGTTTGCAGTAGTGCATGATAGATCCTGGTCTGTTCTAATACTGTGCATTGCTTTAATCACATCTATCTTTCTTAGTATTTTTGTTGATCTATTCCCTCTTCTATAATCTTCTAACAGTGACACTTCTTGTCTTAATTGCTTTATAGTTTTCTCTATCCGATACTTCCATGATGATATTCGATTTCTCCCCTTCCTTTCCCTCACTACCCTGTGATCTTGTGGTAGAACTTTATCAGTTTTTAATTTAGCAGCACAGCAATATATCCTGTTTACTTCTGTTATATCACACGAATCTCTACGGGCAGTCCTAATTACTGCATTCATTTGTTTTATCAGACGTCTTACTTTTTGGGTTTTGTTGACCTTCTGTAGTCTATTTCTCTCATTGATCTTAATATATCTATCCATGTCCATTAAATCAAACAACTCTTCTCTTAGCTCATTTTCTTCCAAGCTGAGGGCATATTCCTTATTTTCCATTTCCTGTGGGCATTCTATAGAACGTTCTATAGCATATTCCTGTGGCACATTCTCTTCAATTTCATCCTGTGCCATTCGTTGCTCTATCATATGGGAACTCACTGGTCTGTTACTCCTCAACATTGACTGCATCAGAGTTTCCACAGTTTCCATTTCCTTCTTCCTTCTCTTGCTGTCTAGCTTCAAGTGAATGTTTATACTGGTTTCCTATGGATGGCTCCAAAATATCTTGATATGGCACCTGACCAATTGCTTCCTGCTCCACTAGTTTACCCTTACTTTGGATATCCATTGCTTTATCCTGTTGTGGTGCTTTCTGTATTGGATTTTCTACACTAAATCCTTCACTTCACAGGTACTCCATAACTTCAGTTACTTCTTCTTTAAATTCTCCATTACTAAACTCCTTTTCTACTTTTCCTCTTTGTCTTCTTATTTTTTGTATTGTAAAGTTTTCCATGTCTAGATTCCTTTGTCTGTTTTTCTTTTCAAATATCTTTGGAGTTGCTCTTGTCGTTCTCATGTGTGGTTCTCAAGATGTCATAAAAGATGCTTTTATATTTAATATACAACATTAAAATGAGAATAGGGCAACCTGATGAAGTTTATATTACTGTAGGTATTTTAGATATGGTTTGTTATCATGCAAGCAAATTATATGTATAATTTGATATGTTAAATAAATACTAATGAATACAACATTGTTTCCTAAATAAATTTCAGTATCAACTTTAATTTATGAGCCCTTGATAAAGTTTAAGTAATATAGAAGAATCAAGATGAATGATTTTCTTTCTGAATTCAAATATCATAAAAGGAAATATGATGTACCCATAAATCTAGAAAGAGGTAGTATTAAAAGGTAGAAATATACCGGTATGGATTTCATTCATTCTAGTGACATGATAGTATTGTTTCTGTATTTTATTTATTAATCTGTTTAAAACTACACACCCCACTGTAAGTGATACCTATTCCATATCTTTAGAGCAACTAATATGAAAGTGTTGAAATAAAACGGTTGACACCATCTTTCATACTGCTTGTCTGTTACCTAATATGACTACGGTATCAAGGAAGTTGCATCTGAATGATCTGACTTTGAAGATCCATGTCCTTCCATCTTCTTTACTGCCACTTGTAAACAGACCTTTTTCCTTCTGAATGCCACTGCAAGATTCCTCTCTTCAATGCCTAAAATAGTAAAGCATGGGAGACCGTTTTAATCTATGCCGTTGCTATGAATGGCACAGACATTGATCGATTGCTCATAATCATTGAAGTAATTTCCAAGTGATTTGCATTTTGAAGTCTTGTATTGGAAACATTGACATTGATAAATTAAATTAGTATCCCTCGGATTTGATACAGCAGCAGTCTTACCAAGATTTCTTGATATGGCACCTGACCAACTGCTTCCTGCTCCACTAGTTTCCCCTTAATTTGGATATCCATTGCTTTATCACTACCCAGTTTCATAATAGTCTGTAGTAAGTTCCTTCATTTTTATCTGCTAGTTCTTAATATGATGAATACAGATTATTTATTCATGAACTGAGTTAGCCCACTGGACACAAGTATCCTTTTCCAGGGTTAATCCATCAGCACTGTCTGGTTAAGTAAAGTGGTCATTGTCATATAGTTTACAAGTGTCTATTGAGGGGAATCAAGTCAAAGACTATTGTAGCTTTAACCCTCTGAACTAAGCTAGAAGAATATTGCATCACGTATAAATTGTACAGCTCAAGAAAAATGTTCATCTGAGTTGCAAACAGACGCATAATTTATAGGCACATGCAGGGAATATAGGTTTGGAGATAACTCCAGGAAAATCAGAGGTTATGCAATTTCATGTGATGCCTTGTGCTGTTACATTAAAATAAGCTGATTACTGTATTGCTTCAGTGGAATATACTGTATGTGTGTGTGTGTGTGTGTGTACACATGCCACTATATGTGCAAAGCACTTAGAATTATTTTTTATTTAATATTTCAGAGTCATGTTATTTTGTTTTATGAATAAGTATATTGAAAAATTGTATTATTGCAGAAAGAATGCAATAAGACTATGTTAATAGAATGCATGCCTATCACATCATTATGCTGAGAAGATGAGGTTTTAGTGAGATATTTATAGTCGTAATGCAAATGTGTTAAAGCTATTCATGCTGTCCGTGAATGAGTGCAGACAAGTTGTTATTAATTTTTTTCCTTTCAGGTGATGCTGGATATCCACTGAAGCCGTGATTCATGACACCAGTGAGATATTAAAGGGAAACTGCAGAAAATAACTTTAATGCAGCCTTGTCCCAGACAGGTGATGAAGTGACCCATGCTATCTCTGCAGCACCCACTTCCAGTCCTGCTATGACTAGTAGTGACCAGTTGGCAGTGGTAGTTAGGGATCCTGCAGGCTTGTGCATGGCATACAGCTGCACGGGTAAGAAGGCATCTAGTCCAGAACTTTGGAATATGACATTAAAATTAGCACTTCCTTTCTTTTAAAAAATGCATAAAGAATAATTGATGCATACAGTGATATCTGTGGGCTATGCTGTGTGGTACATGGTTTGCTGTCACTATTTATCTCATCTTTCAATAATTAGTTTTATATTTCACAACAGGTACTCATATTATTGTTTATAAAAGTCATGTCTGAATCCTCACTGCCTCCTATATCATGATGTTGTAAAGCATCATATAAATAATAATCACAATTTTTAACTGCTTTGCACAAAGCATTGTAGTGATCTGGAGTACCTAACTATGCAGGTACAGAGTGTCCTCAGGTGGTACAATTAATAAATGTGTTAGTTTAGTAATTAACAAGTTCATATCTTGCATTTGAATGAAACATTCTCATATTGTTTTTTTATATTGTGCAGTATTTTCTCAGTTTTAAGTGTGTTGTCTGTTGAGGAATTGCACATCAGATTATTTTGTCCCACACAATAATTTGTAGCCTCAGAGACAAAAAAACTATCATCATTTGTGCAGTGTTGAGAGTGGTGTCAGCAGTGTTTGTTTGTGTAACAGGTTACTCATTTTAATCTTAAATTTTCTTATTAGTGTTTTACTGAATACTTGTTTATTACTACTTTTAAGTTGCAGGAAACTGCTAGCCATAACAATGGCAATGCATTCAACATTAATGGTGCTAATGACTGCAATCTTATGTTATGATACAGTTTTCTTTCCAGAGTTCCATGAGGATTTAAGGAATGCCATTAAAGGAATAAAATGCATAATGTTAAAAAGTGTCCTAAGTTCCCCCTCCTTTTTTAACATTATTTAATAACTTGTCATAATGACATTGTGTGTGTGCAGGTCAAATTATAAATAACAGAAATGTTACACTTGCATTACAGTAAGTCAAGGTCAAATGTGTCATACAAGTGATTTTGAAGAGGGGCTGTCATGAGAGCTGGAGGATAAGTTGGTCTGATGTCGTGAGCTGATTGACGCAGGTGATCCTACGGACACTGTGGTCTGACAGTGTTGCAGAACTGGGACCACAAATGAAAGGTCCTGCTAGATGCAGATGAACACTGACCTGGCCTTCATGAAATGTGCTGTATTTGCCCCTCCGCTACTAATTAAAGTACTTTATTGAGGCACACTTGTAGTCTCATATGATCTGCCCCCACTTGTATGGACAGTACCCTGTCTTCTTCCCTTTCCAAGACTGACTCCTACTTGAGTCTAGTAAGTCCTAACTAGTGTTTGAATGGAGGTGACTATGGATATTTGGTGTGGCACCATACTACAAATCAGTGTGACCATGGCATTATCCCTACTCTATGTCATTTCTGGGTTGAGCTGGAAATACTCACTTGTGATGTAGGACTCTGACCATTCCCTGGTGACTCTCTGTGGCAGTGATCTAAGCCCTAACAATGTCACGGCACATTTGTTGCTGGGAAGCCAATATTTTGCATGTTCCCTGGGTTAGCTGTAACAAATTCCTTCACCTGGCTCCCCTTTGTAAACATGTCACTATGGACACTATTACCTCTGAATGTCTGCCATCATCCTGAAAGTGTTTGCCTGAGTTTAGAGAGACTGGTGTAGAGATGCGGGGGTTCTCATCTTGAACAAGTGTGAATGTAATGTTAGCATGTGCTTGAGTTTGTGAAGCTGTATGAGTACAGAGTTACTAACATGTTGTGGTGTGTGAGACCCTGCTATTAAACGAGAACTTTGTGACATGCATTTGGAGCAGTTTTCCTTGGGCCTCCTCTGAAAATTGGCTTTGTTCCAAGTCGGACTTTCCCAGTAAACAAATGTTAAATAAATAAAAATAAATAAATAAAACTTTCCTCAGGCTGCCTCATAAATATAACTATGTTATCATCATCATCATCTTCAACAGCCATTCTGTTGTTTATATCTTCCAAATTTATTGGTATAGTAGAACTGTTTGTTTCAGCTGCTGACCCTGTAAAAATGATTTGAAAACATTCCTAATGAAGAAATATCATGCACTACTATATGCTTAATAAGGAGCTATGGGGACACTTACCATGCACACTGCCTTCATTGTCATTCTATTCAGTTGTTTTAAGTTTCACCTATTAAAAGTAATTATCGTGTTCAATGAAATCATTCCATGTCAACACTCAATTTTCTACATAAACATATGACACTGTCTTTAAACCAACCTTCCTGAGCAGGCAAGTATTACTGCTGCAGATGTTGGTAGTAGCTAATGTCCATACTGCCTCTGATCATTCCAGTGCCATCATATTCTGTGTCATAGTCCCCACAAATAGAGAGGTGGTATTCCTCATCTGGTGTTAAAGGGATAAATGATGCCCCTCCCAAGTACTGGTATGGGCAATTGCATTTTTTCTTGTCTTGGTTTAGCATGTCCTACAATACATTTGCCCTCTTCTTGCACTGTGTTATTTTGTGGTTTCTTCTGCTGGCTGCATTAATGTCTAGGACAACTTGATTCCAGTCTTTTGCTTTTGCAGCTTGTTTGGTCCCTTTTTACCAAACAGACATTTGCCATATGTCAAAAGAGCTGCCATGAGCATATGGGGTTTTCCTCATGGGTGAAGTTGTCCTTTCTCTGCCTTGACCCCTTGTTCTGCATCATTACTGCATATAAAAATATGCAACAGTCATTCACAAAAACTTTTGATGTAATCATTGAAACAACACAACAATGAAAGCATGGCTGCCATCCTGAAAATTGTAGGTGACATAAAAAAACCCACAATTATATATGCATGCAGAATCAGTCCACTGAAGTAAGGTTGTGCTGAAGTAATGTTTGCACTATCACCAATGCATTCAAAATAGTGAAGGTAGAGGCCCAGGGACCACACAAATCAAAGTCCAACCAGAAATCCAATTTATTGAAAGGAAAAACAGACCAAATGCAGTCAAGTGCTTTCGTCTTTAGCAAAGACGTCGTCAGAACTGCTTGACATAGTTATCTCCAACTTTAAATAATCCTAATCCGTCATGTGATCGACATGTGATTAAACATTCACATGACTCAACTTTAGTTTAGTACACAGTTATAAAACGTCAACAAAAATTGTGAATGTCAGTTAAAATTGCATAAAAAGTGAAACAATAAGAATAGAAATAAAAATGAAAATTATTTTGAGAATAGGAATAGTAAAAAAAAATCAGTGTTACAGCGACAAATGTATGTGTAACATGGCATAATCAGCCCTCAAGACTTTTTAGCTTTGTTATAGTTGTAATAGAACAACATTCATTCAAACCAGGGGGGTAAGAGCGTCACACACAAGAATCCATATGAGCTCTTTCTTGAGATGATGTTCATCAGTGTAAAAGCCCCTTGGATCTGGTTCCAAGAAATCAATCACCACAAATTTAAAAAAGTGACCAGGAGAGGCAGAATTATGTCTGTACAGTGTGTTAATTGTCTTCCCTTTCTTGATTTCATTGAGATATTCATATATTGTCTCTTTCAAGACTCGACCAGTCTTGCCAATGTAAAATGTTTTACACTGCTGGCAAAGTGCACCATAAATCACTCCCATGGATGAACAATTAAATATTTTTTTCACCTCATATTACTTGTCTTTGATGAAAAAAGACTCACAACAGAATATATGTTGACAGTAGTTACAGTGGTTACATCTGTACATACCTTTTGGTCTGTCGGTACTAAGTTTACCCAAATTCCTTTCCAGTAAACTTTTAAAACATTTGTCTTTCCTAAATACTATCTTAGGTTTGGAACCAAATAGTAGATTAGAGACAGATGACTGGTGTCAAAGCCATGGCTTCAAGCTCAATGCCAAAAAATACATTGTCATTCCCTTTGGTAAAAACTCTGTACCCATGAGCTACCACATAGGCAGCAGTCTACTTAACACCGAAAGTGTGATAAGAGACCTTGGGACACAGGTGGCCAGTAGTCTCTCCTTTGATAATCACATCGCCACAGTAGTCAGTAAATCCTTCTACGTGGCACACCTCATCATAAAAGGTTTCTCATCCAGGAAAAAAGAGGTCATTGTTCCCCTCTACTCGTCATTCATTAGACCCATTATAGAGTACAACGCCCCTTTTGGTATGTACCTCACAAGACATCTACAACAACTGGAAAGGCCACAGAAATACCTCACAAAGAGGATTACTGGCCTCAAACAGATGCTCTTTGCAGACCGTCTCAAAAAAACCCAGCTTTACTCAGTCGCATATCACCTACTCAGAGGAGATCTCTGCCTAACATACAAAGCTATGTCAAACCCAGAGCTGTTGGACATGCTCCACTTAAAGAAATCCCAATCCATCCGAGCTACACACTCTTGGGACCTAAACCTTGTCAACACAATAAACAGAACATGCTGGAGGGATAGATTCCTGTCCCAGAGACTTTCCATGCTCTGGAATAAACTACCTATCTATATCAAACAAAGCTCCTCATTAACACTCTTCAAGAAAAATCTTGATGATTAGATGGGAAATAGGAAATTCACCCCGGGGATCTCCTCTGTGGCTCTGCTCGACAGGGGCACAGGAAAATAATTTTCTTGGGTGGCGAAAGCCAGGGTACCTTTTTAGCTACGCTTATATAGGCCCTAGAGCCAATAGCCTAGTACCTACCTATGAACCTATGAAAGACAAATGTTTTAAAATTCGGGTAAACTTAGTAAAAATAGACCAAAAGGTATATACAAATATAACCACTGTAACTACTGTCAACATATACTCTGTTGTGAGTCTTTTTTCATCAAAGACAAGAAATATGAGGAGAAAAATATTTTAATTGTTCATCCAGGGGAGTGGTTTATGGTGCACTTTGCCAACAGTGTAAAGCATTTTACACTGGCAAGACTGGTCGAGCCTTGAAAGGGGGAATATATGAACATCTCAACAAAAATGAAGAAAGGGAAGACAATTAACGCACTCTACAGACATATTTCTGTCTATCCTGGTCATCCTTTTATATTTGTGGTTTATTTTCGTGGAACCAGATCCAAGGGGCTTTTACACTGACGAGCATCTTCTCAAAAACAAGCTCATATGGATTCTTCTGTGTGATGCCCTTACCCCCCTGGTTTGAATGAATGTTGTTGTTCTATTACACCTATATTAAATCTAAAAATTCTTGAGGGCCGATTATGCCATGTTACTCATACATTTGTCACTGTAACACTGATTTTTTTTACTATTCCTATTCTCAAAATTATTTTCATTTTTATTTCTATTCTTATTGTTTCACTTAAGTTCATTGCTCATTTTTTTATGCAATTTTAACTGAAATTCACAACAATTTTTCTTGAAGTTTTATAACTAATGTGTAGTAAACTAAAGTTGAGTCATGTGAATGTTTATTTACATGTTGATCACATGATGTATTAAGATTATTTAAGGTTGTAGATAACCATGCCAAACAGTTCTGAAGAAGTCTTTGTTAAAGATGAAAGGACTTGACTGCATTTGGTCTGTTTTTGCTGTCAGTAAATTGGATTTGTGGTTTGGACTTTGGTTTGTGTCATTCCTGGGCCTCTACCTTCCCTACTTGTGGTTCTTGGCTCTTTTCTTCTGGACACATTCAAAATAGTAAGGAAAGCAGTTTGTTAACACACCATCCATCTTTCCGGTAGGCCCTACCACTTTCTTGTGATCATAACACACTCATTTTTCATTCATCAGTGACACTTAGAAATCTACCTGTAATGACACTGGTAAGTTGAGCCAACAAAACATCCTTGCCACTTTAGTATTTCATAATTAATTTACTGCAGTTCTACTATGTATGCACAATCACTAAATGACACCAAAGTGTAAATGATTTTCTTAGTGATCACTAATCATTTCCAGTGCTGTGTTTAATGATTTCTCGTTTACAAATGACAGCTTTATAGTATTCACTAAAGTCATTGTACTATGCCTATCATATGAGTAAAACAAAACATTTCTTAAAGTGAATGTTACACCATTTTGAACTGTTTCATATTAATTTACAATAGTTCTGTTATTTTTTCTTACTTTAAAAAGTCTGCTGTTTCCGAAGTCATTTTCCACCTAACTCAAATAATTTCAAGTTAATATGGTGGGGTTAAACTTATTTGCATAAGTTCAGAGTCATTTATGCTTTCCATATGCAAATTAGACCCTTGTATGTTTATGTTTGTGAATCGCAGTAATATGTGAACGTGTACAGCCACTTATGGCAAGTAATTAAGTCTTGGCTACTGGTGAACGTGGCCTCGGGTTCATGTGAATGCACTGGAGAAAGTGTTGGAATCCACAGCATTCCTCAGCTGTTCACAGCATGCCATGGGAACATATGAACAGCCTCAGTAATGCTCAAAGATCACTATGTTTAGAAAAGTCAAAATGGAGTCATATGCATGTGAGTTTGCACAACTGTGAACTATATCCCAGCCCATCTTACATCATCCGGTACACTTTATCACCTCAAATCAATCAGCATTTAATAAACATTGATAGTCAAACACACAGGAACATTTATTCTGCAACAAGTGCCCCCTACCCCCAAAAAGAAAAGAACAAAACATTAATCTTGCTGCTATACTCCATGATACACATATAAATGATATCCAAGTGTAATTCTCCGAAAAAGTAGCTAAGGCAATGCACAAGAGCAGCAGTAACAATTATAAGTAGAATACAAAATGGTAATTGCATTACTGACTTTTATCTACCATGTAAATGAAATATAAATGTATTCCTTAAAAACATGCAAGTGACAAAGCATTTTTGTTTAAACCAAACTTGCCAATAAGAACAGTACTGGACCTAATGCCCCTGCTAGTTAACTGGGTTTGGTTAGAGTGATGTCACATTCTAGAGGGAATCATTCTAAACCTGTGAACCACAGTGTTCATAGTTTATTATGGTACATGTTTTTGTAAGGAATGCATTCCTGGAAACAACTTGAAACCTTTGTTCAGATTAAAACATTTTATTGCATGTGTTTTAAGATAAATGTTTGTTGCCTTGGCTGGTGGTGTAGAGGGCTAAAGTCCACAGCCAGTCCACCGGAGTTTGAACAGCTGCTTGATAGTTTGACCACCACCCTTGGTATGAGGAGGGAGGAGACCATGCTGGGGACACTGGCATAGTTTGATTTTCCCCTCATGATGAGGGAAATGACTATGTGGTGCTGCCTGATTGTGGGTGTACTATCCTACTGATGTCAGCCCTTGCATTTGTGCGAGTGGGGAGGTGGTGGAATCCATTGCTGATGACAACTGTACACCCCACCCTTTAAGTGTTACTTGTCGAGGACAGGGATGGGGACTAATAGGTAAAACACTCAGCAGCAGCATATCCTTACTTGGGATGAGAGGTTCTGGTTGACCCTGCAATTGAGGACAGGTATTGGGAACAGCTGACCATTTGAGGGAGCCAAGAATAGCTCAAGAAAGTTGAATGCTCTTTGTATTATTTAATCTGGTTTGTAATATGTATGCTTGTAATGTTAAACACACACAAACACACACATGCACACACAGACACACACACACCTCAAGCAAGTAAATCCAAGTTCCATATAGATCAAAACAGTACAGAAATTGCAGAAAGCCAGCCTGGGAACCACAAACATGCCACAAAGAAATTGCATTCAAAACAGAAATTATGCTCTGCAAGCTTTCAGTTCTGCAGATTATAGAGACAAAAATAAAGCTACAGTTTAAATAATTGTGTGACTAAAATCAGAGAATCACTAGCAACATTTATTTAAAAGCACACTAAAGTGTGTTCCATGAATGCGATGATATTCAAGATACCGTGCTAGTAATATAAATAAATGCAGAAAAACATGCACATATAAAATGATGCAGTTCTAATATAGTTATTTTATTGCAACCTGTCCTCTTGATTGCCTCTTAACCCACATGGAGCTTCAGTGTTGGAAATGTCCTGCTTTTCAGTCTGTTTTATATCTTTACTTGTGTCTTCATTTCCTTTCTGTTTTACTTTACATCTTCTGGTTATCTAGCACCACTAGGCATTTTACATAGGGAAGGACATTTTCTTACTGTGAAGTTTGCAATTTTCGCATCACTTTCCTATTTTTTTCCATAATCTTTATTTATTTTATACAGTAGAGCAAACTTTCTCAATAGAAGTCAACAATAACAGTAACCTTCAAGGTTATAAATAAACCACAAGTAACTATAATACATATATTTGCAAATATGTCATTTACCTTAAGAAAGAAAAACAAAAAATAACTTCTTTTGGCTTTTCCTGGTTAGGGGTTGCCACAGCAGATCACCTGTCTGCTCATGATTGGCAGTGGAGTTTTACCATGTCAAGTTACCAGCCTGGTGCCCAGCCTTCCACAGAAGGCACACACATGCGTAGGGCCAATTTAGAGTGTCCAATCCACCTATGGCATGTCTTTGGGATATGGAAGGAAACCAGATCAACCGGAGGAAACCCATGCAACCACAGGGAGGACATGCAGACTCTGCACAGAAGGCACCCCAGCCAAGGATTGAACTGGAGAACCTCTTGCTGTAAGGCGGAAACGCTAACCACTGCACCACAGTGGCCGCCCTTAAAAACAAAGAATAACTAAGATTTAGTAATGTTACAAAGGGAAAAACAGGGTTAAGAGACAGGAGAGGAATCAATAATTACAGGAAATGAAGTAAATATGTACCTTAGAAAGTCTCGTTCCATTTAGCCTCTACATAACTGTGTCACTCCATAATTGTGCTAAAGGGCCCCAAATGCCTGCATGTGAAATAAGGCCTTGATTGTATAGGTTAATAAAAACAATCTTTATTTTTTCATACCTCTAAAAAAATGTATTAGGTAAATGTGTCTTCTTTTTCAGCCACAGTTTATTCTTGAATCCCCATCTCATTTTTCACGTATTTATTTATTTATTTATTTTACATTTGTTGACCGGGAGAGTCCAACTGGATTACAAGTCCATTTTCAGTGGAGGCCCGGGGAGAAAAGCTCCAAGAGAACAATTTTTTTACAAAACATAGTTTTAAGGATCTGTAACATCTATTTAAATTTTAAGACTGAGAAGGTATTAGACTAAATCATTACCTGATTTACCCATGAACTCTCATTTCTGTCATCTGTATGCATACATAGTCTCTGTGTAAATGAGGTCAGAAAATTAATGTAGTGGAAGTAACACTGAATTTCAATTATTTGAGTGGGTTAATGGGAAGGCCAAACATCATATATCTTTAACACTTGTTCTGTTGTAATATTTGGTATCATTCACTGCTTCATGTAAAAATACGTGCAGCACACACCATGCTTTCCATTTGGTTTTTCTTTCATGATTTAAAACTAAACTTTCTTTATTTAACCTGTCTGCATATGATGGCTGACATGTTGTCTCATGGGTACCAGCCTTACTTTGGTTACTCCCTGCTTGGTGTGTGTATAACATTCACAACTACCAGACTTTAAAATGTTCTAGTTTCCTTTTTTCACTGTGTTACAGCTCTCTGGGGTGCATTTCTTCCATCCTTCCTTCCTTCTTCTTTCCTTTCGCTCATGTCTCCCCTTATGGAGGGGGTCATTTTTTGCATCCTGCAGTCCCCCTGTACCTATTTCCAGGTACACAATTGGCTCAGTACTAATTATAAATTTGTGTGTGGTTAATGCCTGGAATAATGCAGAATTAAAGCCAACTCTGGGATGTTATACAAAATTCTGGACAGTTTCTTTGTTTATTGATTGATTGCTATTTGTTTAACAGGTAAGTGGGCTTCTCTATTAATCATATTCAGGCTCAATAGCAGTAAAGACAACATTTTACAAAAGTATAATAAGACATTAAATTCATGCACATACTTTGTATAGTTGAGATATATGTTTTAGAAATAAAGTTTAATTTCCATAAATTAGTGCAGACTTGCATGTTTATTTCCTTTAACCCACTGAGTACCAGGATAGGCTTTAGCTGTCTAGTTCAATAGCCTGTCTTAAGCAGAATTTTCCACAAAAGTACATTTGACTGGAGCCAACTCCTGACTTATAATGTAGTAATTATTTTGTGGTACTTAATTATTCGTTCACACTTGCCTTCACTTTATGCTATTCAGGATCATTATGAGTACAGGCAGAGATGTCCTGACAAGCTATTGGAGTAATTCATAAAAACAGTTTACATTCATAGATATTCCAAGGCCAACAAATCTTATAACTATTGACATGTTGCCAATACCCTGTCTCAGGAAGTGCCTCCTTTCTCCAGGAGGGCCATACTAGTACAAACCAGATTAAATTTGCAGATAACCATCCAGTAAGTAGTTTATGTTTAAAGTAAGATAGTGAATTGGACTGCTTAACATGAAGGGGAAGTTTATTCTAAAGGTTTGGGTGGTGCTGATGTATAAGCTTGCTTCTCTACTGTGCCATATTTACCTGTTGGAGAAAATTTAGGTCCCGCATTCTAATATTGGTGAATATATTGAACTTTTGGAGAAACAGGAGGTCCAGGGCAACTAGGCCTCTAATGGTGCAGTAGGCAAGACAGATCTTCCCCCAAAAGTCAGTAAGACACTGACTAAAGGGAGAGAGTTTCCAGCCTCTGTTCATAGCTCAGGGATTTCAGGCCTGGGCATTTTATTTGTTAGGAACCTTTGGGGTATTTCTACTTGTTTGATGTATTTAGTGAGATAAATCCCAAAGGTAGGTGTTGTACTTGATGACTAGCCTGATCAATGCTGTGTATAAGGGTGTGATTACCTCTTTAGAATGTGATGATATTCCCTTGACAATTAGGTGGGCTAAATAAAAGGATTTCTGACATCTGTCACATAATGGTCAAATGAGAGGGAGCTATCAGCTCATGTTTCTAGGTCCCTGACAACATTTTAATTTTATAGCGGTGTGCTGGCTATATAGTATGACGAGGGAAGGGGTTGTGTACCAAAAGTGACACTACACTTTTTAGCATGTACTTTGAGCCCATTTTTAGTAACTAAGAGTCTCCTGTGGAGAGTTCATTCAGGAGAGTTTGGGTATTGTAGGGTGACCTAACAACCTCCAGTTTGCAAGTCATCTGCAAACTTTAAGAGCCAGTAGTCTTGGCTATCCACTTAAAGATCTGAGAAGTAAATAACAAAAACAAAAGGTCTTAACACTGAGACCCAAGAGATACCACTGGTCACTTTCCTACATACTGATGAGGCATCTGCAGCCCACAGTGTGTGGGCTCTGTCTTTCAGCCAGATTGTTATCCATCTTACCACATATGGGCCAGTTTTTAAATCAAGACTAAAATAAAGCCAAACCAGACCATCACGGCAAGACATGATGTTGTCTATCTATTGCAGTTAATTTTTAAATCAATTAGCTTTTCTATGATGCCAGCATGGGGAATGGTTTTGAAGATGTTCACTGGGCCAAGATACATTGTCATGGTCACCATCTGCAGGCTCTGTAACTCTTCTGAAGAAGTTTACTAGGTTAACTAGACAGGATCTACCCTTTACAAAGCCAGACTGTTGGGGGTCAATACAAACAAGAGTCTTGATATCACAGTGTATGAGGTTAGTTGTGATACACCCCTTGGGTCTGTAGATGAGGCTTGTAAGGCTGATAGGACTTTAACTACCCATGTAAGTTGTAAGGCCACCCTTATCAAGCGGTATCACCACTGCAGTGTGCCACTCATCAGGGACAAAGCCAGTAGCTAGACTTAAGTTAAGCAGCTTGATGAGTCTCTGCAAGGACATAACTAGTAATATCATGCAACCAGGTATATGATATGTAGTAGTAAATAAAGATACAATCAAATGGATAGCTATTTACCAGAAATCTGACTAAACCAAACATACTGCTTGCTTTTGTTCTTGTCTAGATATTTTGAAATTATGAAATGTTTTATAGACAGTAACAGATAAGCTGTGTGATGTACTTAAATGGGACAGTCACTGGCAGTACTGACTATTTTGACTCCGTCTTTTGGTAAAATGAACCCCTTGGTAAAGGACTCCATGAGCCCATGCTGTTCACTGTCCCCCTACTTCCCCCCTGTCTTGGCCTTGCCTCACCATTTAGATTACTTTTTTCTTGACTTCTCATACTTTGTTGTACACTTCAGATTTGTTATGCATTGTTAAAGTATATCCTAACTGTCCATGATTTCACCATAATCAATCGGGAAGAAATAACCAAATTAAGCCAGAGGCATCAGACCACCCCACCCCCAAAGCCATTGGGTTCTTGATGCTCTGAATTGCATTTTAGAGTTTTTTTTTCAAACCTTTGGAGACAAAGATGGCCTGAACAAAAACTGTGGGTTTGTTTTGTTTGTTTGTTTTTCTGCTTTTTCCCGGTAAGAGGTCGCCACAGCGGAACTCCAGTCCGCTAATGATTGGCAGTAGATTTTTACAAAATGCCGAGGTGCCAGCTCGACACCCAACCTTCAATGAAGGCATGCCCATTTACGCATGCATGTCTTTCAAATGCTACCCAACCGCAGGGAGGACATGCAGACTCCACACAGAAGGCACTCCCAAGCCAAGCCGAGAATCGAATGGGAAAACCTCTTGCTGTGAGGTAACAACGCTACCACTGTACCACTGCGATATTGAACAAAAACTGTGAAATTAACAAAAACAAAAGAAATTAATTCTTACTCTTTGTGTAATCTTTTACCACTCCCTTAATGGCCAATAACTATGAAGAAAATAACAGAATTAAGCTGATACCCTGGGGGTTGCTAAGGCCTCAGAAGCCACAGGATTCTTCATACTGTTAGGTACATTTTAAAGTTTTTTCTCCTAGCCTTTTGTTACAATTATGGCATGGACAAAAATTATGACTAACTAAAGAAACTCAGTATTATTTTTTCTTTCAAGAAAGATGTAAGTTGTGCCCTAGACTTAATGATTAAACTTGACAAAAAAGTATTTCACAATAAAAGACTTGCCTACATACTAGTCCTTCCTTTCCTCTTCTCCTATATGTTACCATACAACTATTACAATACATGTATTTTAAGATTATTAATGTTTCTTTTTAAGAATGCATAAGATGAATAATATTCTCCTTGTATGTTTTGCTTATATCTGTACTTCTCATTTGTAACTAATTGTATTCTTTGTATCTGGAGCTATTCTTCTTGGGCCTCTGCTGAAAAAGGGCACCTGCCCAGCCAGACTAACCTGGTTAACAAATGGCAAATAAATAAATAAATAAATAAAATAAAAGGAGATAAATGCTTGAAAAGATGCATGAATCTTATCTTGCAATAGTGTCTCTCTCCCTGTCAAAAAAGAAGAAGAAAATATGGTCACCTTCTGTGAATCCTTCTGATGTTAGATTGGGATGAAAGTGAATGAATAAATAGCCTCAGTGATACATTTCAGATTGCTGTTGCCACACGTCATACAGTTTGCCTCTTCATCTCTACCCCTGAAAGACAGCTACCATCTGTGTATCTGTCTGACCACCAGTGTATAGTAACGGGTCTACTTTCAAATCTCGAAATACTGAAATATTGAATTTCAGTATCTCGAGATGAGAATGTTGAAAGTACACTACATCAAAAAAGTAAAAAAAAAAACAAACATCACTATACTGAAAGTTTATAATACGGAATTTTCAGTATGTGACACTCTCACACAAATAAAAACACATACAAGACCTTCCTCATTACACCACAACAACCAACATAAAACACACACAAACAAAACCCAGCTAATCTATGTATAAGCAGGGAGGCAAGCCCCCCACACCCCCCCACCACTTATATATACCAACTTTGAGGTCGCACTACCATGAATAGCACAGCAAACCCACTGCTATGCACCCTACACTTCCATTGCACAAACACACACTACACATGTACAAATAATCACCACTTTCAACATTTAAGCACTCACACTCTCACCTACCTACCCCAACCTACTCCTAAAACTTCCCAAAAAACTTTCGAAGATATTCCTACCCAAAACCATTAGCAGTAAACTCCTACCTGAGTCTCCACATATAACCCACATATCGGCCGCTATCTCTAAATTCCAGACCACACTGCACCTTAAAGAGACAGCAAACCGTAATAGAAACACTGCACCACCACTACCGTACATTTGAAAACTTAAAAGATTCGTTAAAATGCAGTTTCGAGTAACTGCACTTTAGACATTTTTTGTCTCAAGATACTGACATTCAGTACTTCAGTATTTCAAGATTTGAAAGTGGAACCATAGCAACATATTTAACTTGTTGATCATAGATGTTTATTCACAATATGCCAACTTACCCCACCTCCCAAAGTTATCCATCTGTATATACACTTCTGATCTGTGATTGCGAGAAAAGAGATAAAAGTTATCACAATCATGTATTCCAGTCTGTTGCTTATTGAGAGTACACTGCCCCTACACAAGCTATGGTGATGCTGTGTGCATACCTGTGAGGTATGACTGAAAAATTAAAGAAATAATGCCCATACTATTAGAGCCCCTCAAAAGTCATACTGATCTTCTGTGCATACCACTGAGGTTTAATTGTGAGGAAATTTCAAGAAATAATGACAACACTTTTCCTAATCCCAAACAAGTTATAGTGACTTCCTGTACATACCTCTGAGGTTTGATTGTAAGGAGAATTTAAGAAATAATAATCTCACTGTTCTCAGGTCCCACCGCTCACTAACACAAGCTATAGCAACCTTCCCTGTACATCTCTGAGCAGTGCCAGTTGGAGAACAGGTGAGTCTAGGACAGAAGCCCTGAATAAGCCTGTGTCAAACTTAACTTCTACAAACTGAGCTGTGCACATTTCCAGGATCTAGATGTTCTGAGTTGCATTTTATGTTTTATTTTTGAAAGATAATGACTTGTAGTGTATGGATCACTGTGATTATGCTCTGAATTTGGGGAAACATGTTTTGCCAGTGGAAAGATTCTTAACAAACTTAAGTACGTCTTACTGCTGTTAAGCTCTTGTCACCCACTAGAGCATTAACAGCAATTTGCAGTTGCCACAAAACAGCACTGGCAAACTGTTAAAACCCTTCATTTAGACTTTTCTCTAAAGTCAGACTAACACTTTTGACAGTTGGAATTGCATGTTTAACAGGTTCCCACCATTCTCCTGTGGTTGTTGCTCTCTGTGTGGCAACAGTAAGTGTGTTACTGCACTAATGCACTTTTGTCTCTAACTTTTGAACATATGGCTCCTGGATCACATACCATGCAGGTGCAACATTAGCTTCATTTGTATATTCCTATGAAATTTCTGTGCAGTAATGCCAAATGTAATTCATATTTATATTATATACATCTTGTGTCATGGATGTTTCTTTTATGGTTGTAGACAGCTAACAAAAACTACCATTTTAGATTAAGTGCCCCTTTTGCCTTCTACCTTGCAGCCTTCAGCAGTTTCTGGCACCATTGGGTATAATTGTTGCACGCCCACTTTTGCTCAAGCATAAAGTTGTCAACCCAGTTTATGAACTGACAATGATTATACTTTAAAAAAGTCTTTATATCGGCCCAGTCTTCAGTTGAATATGTTTGCAGTTTCTGTTCCTTTCTTCCGGCTCAGATGACTCTTTTTCAGATAAGTATGTCTAGTATGTAAATTAAAGCTTTAATACTTTCCATCCTCTTTTTCTATGCCCAAAACTATTCATTTGCCTGTCAGTGTCAGCTATTTGTTCATCTCCCTCCTCTTCCTCCCTCCCAGCAAGGATGGGCACATGCATCCTACCTATCTGTGCTGTCAAGCAGTCAAGTACCTATTCATATTCTGGTTGCCTGGGCTGTAGTCAGAACTTTATCCCTCTGTACCACCAGCACAGGAAACAAGTAATATTTAACTTTAAACAAATATGTACAACAAAAATTTTGTCTTTGACAATTTATTCTTTAAGAAAAAAAGCCTGGAACATTGAAAACAAAGGAGTCAAGCTGTTTCCAATGGCTTCTCTTTCAAAGAACCAATGAGATTAAATAAATAGCCTTATAACACCCAAGTGCTTCACAAAGAAATAACCTTAACTTTCTCTAATTGAATATATAGTATAAGTGATTCTGACATTAATTTAGATGTGTTAAGATAGATGTGTTAAATGCATTTTGCTATAAAACAAAGACTAGCATAAATCTACAGTTTTCCCCATTACTAATTTACTAGAAAAAAGGTTTACTAAAACCTCATCCCACAGTTCAATGATTTGATTGACATATGTGTTCCTTTAGCCTAGTCTTACTGCAATATTTCTGCAGTGATGCAATCTTCTGATATACTTACTCATATAAAGAAATAATATGACTTAGAAATGTTAAATAAAAAAATAATTGTAAGTACTTCCAAGCTTCCACCCTCTTCATACAATAATCATCTTACTTTAATGTAACAGCACAAGGCATCTCAAGGAATTACATAACCTCAGATTTTCTTGGATTTATCTCCAAACCTATATTCCTTGCTTGTGCCTATAAATTATGCAAGTCTGTTTGAACTCAGATGAACATTTTTCTTGAGCTGTACAATTTATATGTGATGCAATATTTTTCCAGCTTCACTCAGTGGGTTAAAGCTACAATTGTGTTGGATTTGATTCCCCTCAATAGCCACTCGTAAACTATATGATTCTAAGCATGTTACTTAACCAGACAGTATTGATTGTTTAACCCTGAAAAGGGATACGTGTGTCCAGTGGGCTTATTCAATTGATGAATAAATAATCTGTATACATCATACTAACAAAATAAAAACAACAACTAGCAGAGAATTTACCTTCTTCTTCTTCTGGCTTTTTCCTGGTTAGGGGTCGCCACAGCGGATCACCTGTCCATTCATGATTGGCAGGGGAGTTTTACGGTGTCGAGGTGCCAGCCCTACACCCAACCTTCCACAGAAGGCACACACATTCACACATTGGGCCAATTTAGAGTGTCCAATCCACCTACAGCATGAAAAAGGAACTTAAAACAAACCATTGTGGGATAAGGTAGGATGATATTAACCTTGATAAGACTGCTGCTGTATCAGATCTGAGTGATGCTAACTTAAGGTTCTCTCAGCCATCCTCACATCAATGATTGCCAGTACAATGGAGAAGAGGTCAGCAGTTCATCAGTGTTAAATGTTTCCACTACTAGACTTCAAAATGCAATCACTTGGAAATTACTTGAGTGATATGAGTAATCAATCGATGTCTGTACCATTCATAGCAATGACATAGATTAAACCAGTCTCCCATGCTTTAGTATTTTAGGCATTGAAAAGAGGAATCTTGCAGTGGCATATAGAAAGAAATAGGTCTGTTTACAAGTTGCATTAAAGAAGATGGAAGGACATGGACCTTCAAAGTCAGGTGATTCAGTTGTAACTTCCTTTATACCATATTTATTGCAGTGTAATAAATAAGTTGTATGAAAGAAAGGTTCAGTTTTATTCCTAACTTCCATATTAGTTACTAAAGATATGGAATAGGTATCACAATATTAGTATATATATATATATATATATATATATATATATATATATATAAACAGAAATTTACAAAGCTATCAGTG
Organism: Protopterus annectens; assembly: GCF_019279795.1. NCBI lineage: Eukaryota > Metazoa > Chordata > Ceratodontiformes > Protopteridae > Protopterus > Protopterus annectens. The sequence continues at coordinate 696,898,484 of NC_056727.1, forward strand.
TAATGTATGAAATTCATGCAGATGTGACTCTACCTTTCAAAAACTGTATTTTTCTCTTTTTCTGAGCAAATTAGATTTGGTTCTATGATATTTGTAGTCAGAAAAGAGAAAGTCACTCATCGTGACTTTTCGATATTCCTTAATCTTCATCAAGGGACTCACAAATTTAAAGTAAATACTGAAATTTGCTTAGAAAGCAGTGTTGCATTCATCAGTATTTATTTAAAAACTCAGCTTTTACCTGTAATATGTTTGCATGAAAAAAGCATACCTAAAGTACCTACAGTAATATAAACCGCATTGGGTTTAATAGGCAATCAAAAAGATGAGTTAAATTGAAGTAGCTAGATTAGAACTGCATTATATTATATGTGCATGTTGAATGCATTTATTTATATTACTAACACCGTATCTTGGACATAAACTCATACGTGGAAAAAATGTACCATGCTTTTAAACAAATGTTACTAGTGATTGGTAGATTTTAGTCACATGATTATTATTTAAGCTGCTGTGTTAACTTTGTCTCTATAACCTGTAGATGTGAAAGCATGTAGAGTTTAACTTCTGTTTTGCATAAAATTTCTTTCTTGATCTGTGATTCCTAGATTGATTTTCTGCAATTTTTGCACTGTTTTAATTTATATGGAGCTTGCACTTACTTGTTTGAGTTTTGCATTCTCTCTCTGTTTAATATTACAAGCATACGTATTACAAACCAAATTAAATAACATTAATAGCTATTTTTGAGCTATTCCTTGCTTACTCTAAGCTCACTGTCAGCTTCTCCTGATAACTTTCCTCAATTGCAAGGTCAAACAAAACCTCCCATATCCCCTGGATGTGCTCCAACAAAACCTCCCATATCCCCTGGATGTGCTCCAACAATATTCAGGGCTAAGGCCAATGAAAAGACTGAAGCATCCCAGGTGATGTTGTCTGTGTTTTACTTATTACTCCCCATCCCTGTCCCCACCAGTGACACTTTGAGGGTGGGATGTACACTAGGCATCAGTGCTGGATTTCCCAATCACTTACACCAGTGCTGACATCAGCAGTATGTCATGCCCAATATCAGACAATACCACATAGTCACGTCTCTTGGCACATCTGTGATCTCAGCATAATTCAGAAAGATGGTGCTAGCTGTAAAAACTTTTTCAAGAATGCCAAGATAACATTAACATGTCAGTCTGGCAGTGTGTGTGTCTGTGTGTGTGTGTGTGTGTGTGTGTGTGTGTGTGTGTGTGTGTGTGTGCTCGTGCATGTGTATGACAGAAACAGATATGTTACAGAGACAAAATTGATTCCATATAATCATAGAAAAATAACAGTTGTGTTCCTACTCAGAAAATGTTTTTTGAGTATGGTGGTATCAAAACAAAATGATTATCATTCTATTTTGTTAAGGCCAGTGCATGTGTGAAAGAACCAAATTGTAGCAGATTATTGTTTTCAAAATGCATTTCTCTTGATCACACATATAATCAGAGGTATACCCTGTCAGACAGTGCATATTTTTGGAGTAGAGAGTTGTATGCAAGTAGCTGACTATATGTACTTGTTTACAATTATATCATCATTTATTTTTTTTTTTATTTGATTTAAATTTTTCAACTGGGGTAGGACACTGATTTCTTTGGACCATTTACAGATTCAGCCTAGGAGCTTAAAAATAGGAATCACAGTGTATACAGTCAAAATATACAGTGTAACCAGAGTGAATTTACCAGAAAATAAGTAGCTATATAACACAAATTCAATTAAGGAGTGATTATGTGCAAATATCCCATCAACTGAGGAAATTGATATGGTGAAGGAGGCAGAGAAATGGTGACTGAAGAAGTACTTATGTAAAGGAGAAAAGAGCTGCATTACCAACAGAGAAAGTAAGAATGAAGGAGATGTTAGTGTATGTATGGTTATAGAACTGGGCTTCAGTGAGTAGTATAATATAATCAAATATTTAGATTGACAGTGTGTGTGTGTGTGTGTGTGTGTGTAAAATAAGGTGAAATAGATTACCTGCTCCAGAATTTCTTTGACTTGTTCCCTCAAGTATCAGCGATGCACCAAGTCAGAAACTGATTATAGGTTGTGACTGAAATCACATGATCTTTACAATCACTTGATCACAGTTAAATGGCCATCAGTCTGGCCTATTAAGGGCAGTTTGTGTGTACTTGTGTGTGTGTGTGTGTGTGTGTGTGAGTGTGTGTTGGGGGGGATTTGTGAAAAAAATAATCATAATAGCTTTTTAATTGTAGACAATTTATGTTATCTTCAAAGTCAGAAGTGGAAAGCTGCTTAGGAGGGACATACTCCCTTGTTGCATTCTGCTAAAAAAATTAACTGTTTTATATGATTCAATGAAATGAAATGAATATAGAACACATGTTGGCTATCAGAATTGTTACTTTCTTAATATCATATCTTAGTTTACCTCCTGGCAATGAAGTTATATTTATTTTACCACAAGTATGCACATTTTACCTCTATTTATGGGGCAAATACAAACTAAAATCATAAACATATTACTATGTTATGAAATCAGAGCTAAACTCAGAATGTACTTGCCCATAAAAGTTCTTTTCAAGAACTTGAAATGTTCATACATACAGAAAAAAGGAAACATTACTTGGAACTGTAGACTAGAAAGTATAAATTCAAGGTACAGCTTTTCCACTACTTTTCCCCAAGAAGCTAACTGCAGTTTGTAGCTAAATATCTACATTTGTAACAAAAATATTTTACTAAAAATGCCAAACTGTTTCAGATCTATAGCTCTGTACTGATGAACACCAGTAATAACTCTACTTGGGCATTAGAATGTGTTTGTGTCCATGTTGCATTGCATTGTTTCTTGAAAGTTTTTGCATATGCCTTTTTTTCAGAATAGGCATGGAATGCAGGGCCAAAACATATTTGCACAGAGTTGACATTGTATTAAGTGTGTAAATCATATGTATTTCTCCAAATAGGTGACATTGTGTATCACTGGATTGACATCAGCAACAAAAATTCCTGCATGAACCATGGCAAAATGGGTCGGCCAGCTTCAGTGCCAAGCTGCATTTAAGCCCTTAAGGGAAAAATGTCAACCTTTGGTGCTGTCTGTAGTTGAGTGTCAATGCATATTCTTCTGTAATTTCTACTAGGAACTGTCAAAGGGAGGTTGCTGTATTACCTCTTAGACTTGCACAGTCATTTGCTGTCATAGACTACAAAGTTTGATTATATTCAGTTTCCATTAAGCATAGTTTGTGTACCCTCTGTATAGGGTGAGAAATGCAAAATCTCTCCGGAATACATAGGGCTCCCACTGTTATCTACTTTGTGGACTACACATTACCAAAGAGATATTCATATGTACATGTCTGTAAAGCTCTTTCACAGTTCAAACTATAAAAAATATTCAGATATCATAATCCGTTCTAGGAAAGCAGATCATACCTGCTCATCTGCATTGAGTTTTTTTTTTAAAGATTACTGAGACTGTTGATAAGGACAATGCAGTCCGTTTTGACTACCTGGATTTTGCCAAAACCTTTGATACTATCCCCCATGCTGGGACAAACTCTCCCAACTCAGCATTAATCTGTACATAGTTTTCTGGATAGGCAACTGGACATCTGACAGAACCATACTGTTAGGGTCAGTGGTGTTTGCTTTACACAGAAAACCATTGTATATGATATGTATATATACCACTGGTGTTCCCCAGGGCTCTGTCTAAGGCCCCATCCTGTTTTATATGTAATTCTGTGGCATAAAAGATGATATCAGTGGATTATGGCTAACCAGATTTGCTATTAATCGCACACCTGGGGTAGTTATCAAATGATATTCCAATAATCAAATTCCCCAGCAAGGGCTAGATCAAACAAATGCTTGTTGTCTTAGTCATGGGCTTATCCTTAATCCAATAAATGTAGTAAAGTTTCTTATGACAAATATAGCATTGCTTCTGTTTACCGTGTAATGACCCACTGAAATCTGACACAGCTATCAAGGGCTCGAATTCCTTTGTTAGCAACAGACTCTGCTTTGAACATCATATCTCTGTGGTGGTTAGGAAAATCATTGCACCTTGGACAGCTTATTTTTCACTATATCTTCTTTTTTAACACCTTTATTGAACTATCACTAAAGATATAGGCAAACATACATTTATATAAAATAAACCAAACCATATTAACATGTTCATGTTTATTCAATCACCAATCCAAAAACATTTATACAATTATCATCAATCCAACATTATATAAATTGATCAATTCCTACCTTTTTTAAACCTTACTGCTCAACCAAAATACTATTCTGCATATATTATGCCTACAATTTCCATTTTTCTATGTAATTTGTTTCTACTCTTCTCTAAAGATGCAACTTCCAGTTCTTTTATCTCTGTTAAAATATTCACTACCTGAAATATAGTTGGTTTACACTTTTATTTCTGTTTTCTAGTAATTTCTTTTTTAGCAGCCACCAGAATTAAACGTAACAAGATCTTACTATATATAGACAGGCATGGCCTTAGGTCAACTGGCACCCTAGCAAAAGGGCTCCATGGCGCCCCCCACCACACCACCCAGTGCCCCCATCCTGGTTTATCTATACCAAATAAATACTGGAAAAGCACCCCTACTAGAGCGGCGCCCTAGGCGGCCGCCTAGTTGGCCTATGCCTAAGGCCGGCTATGTATATAGACAATTCTGATCATGTATTCTAGCTCAAAGAAATAATTTCTTTAGTTACACCCATTGGTTCACCCAATATTTCTGACATAGTCCTCTGTTTGGAATTTACAAAGTCTGCCAACTCATTACACTCACAAAACATATGTTCCCAGTTATCCATTTCTTCCCCATCACACCTCCAACATTTCCATCTACCTGAGGAAACTTTCTTTGAGTCTGCTTAGGGTATGAAATACTTAAGCAAACACTTTCAAATGAAAATCCTGAATCTTCTAGACTTTACTGCATATTTGGGATCCATACATATGCCTTCCCACTCTTTCTTTATGAGTTACTTATCCATTCTCTCTCTTGCCAATCTTTACTAACCTTCTTTGATTGATTCCTATAGTTATCTTTAAACAGTTTACATACCCTGCTAATTATCTCTTTTTAACAGAAGCTGCTGTTCCAGATTCAACTAAAAACTCTACCAGAGCAGGTCTTTCACTTAGGATTCCCCTATCCCTTTCTTTGAAGGCAGTCTCTAAGCCTACAGACCAAAATACCTTCTTAGCTTCTTCCCATTCTATTAGCCTTTGCCTCTATAATTATTTATTCCACATACCTTGGCTACTTTGCCAGCTTCCTCCAATGAACTCCAACCCCCTCTTGCCTAGTCTCTGCACCCATAATTGCAGTTATCCCTATCATCAGAATCTCCTTTCTCCATTCTCATGTTGGCTTAGTTCTTGAAATACTTTCTGCTACTTTATAATTATAATATTCTGTATGGTTGTTGCATTCTCCTTAAAGATCTGCATCCAAATTTCCACAGTGTCCTTATTTCTTTATTAATTATTGTCCACAACTTCTCCTCTGGTTGATAAAAGATATGCCTAACCTGTATATAAAACTAAAGGGACTAAAAACATTTTCACTGATTGTGTCTTGCTATTCATATACATAAACAAGAGCTTCCAGTTTTTCAGTTTTTGTGTTATCTTTTTTAGTCTTTTCCCTCATATCCATAGCTGCCATAACAGAATCCTTTTTAACCCAGATGCCTAAATATTTCATTTTATCATGTTCCCATGCATATGGGTATTGCTGAACCAATTCATATGTAGGTACATAGTTTACAGCTATAGCCTTTGTTTTGTCTTCATTATTGTTATAGCTCCAAAAGACTTGAAGCTGTTCAGAATGTTCTACAACACTGAGATGTCCTTTTCTGGTTTTATCAGGTACAAAATAATATCAATTATTGGATTACATTAGATGTCACAAGCCTCTATACTAATATTAGTCATGAATTTGGGTTGGAAGAGGTCAAATTATTCCTAAGAGAAAGTCCAACTACTGAATTTGTTTTAGAATTATTGGACTTTTATTTAAAATAAATATTATTTTGTCTTTGGGGAAGAATTATTTAGACAAAAGAAAGGTGCAACGTCTTTTGCCCCCTCTTATGCCAACCTTAGTATGGGCTTGTTTGAGAAGGAGTATGTGTATAGAAGTGAAAAATAAATATGTCATTTCATACTATAGATTTATAGACAATTTTCTTGTGTAAAGGGGGTGAAGATGAGATAGAAGCATTTATTAAAATGTTGGGTGATAGATTTGGATTATTATTTGATGGTTTGTAGGTGGGTAAAATTGTCCTTTTTTTGGATGTAGTCTTAGATGGTAGTAATAATATAAAGGTTTGCACTAAAGTACATAGAAAATATGAAAATGGAACACAATTTGTGAGGGCAGAAAGTTGTAATTCTCCTCATACTATTAGCTTCATTCCCTTTAGAGAATTTGTATGCATATGCAGATTATGTAATAATGAAGCTGATTATTTAAGGAAAATGAAGAACACTATTAATATGTTTAAAAGTAGAAGTTTGATCAAGAAATGCTTGAAAGTTGGAAAAAAAATCTTAAAGGAATATATTTGTGATACTAGGGGTAAACGGGGAAATTTATGTTTAAAAAAAGTGTGTGGACATAGAAATGATATGTATTTCACTATAACATATAGTAGTTTCAGTACCATACTTAAAAAAAGTTTTGGTTGGTTACTGGACATATATTGAGAATTTGGGTGACATGTTTGTGCAAAAATTGGGAGTCCTTGTGATGTCATATAGAAGAGGGAGAAATCTAAAAGACTTTTTGGTGAAGTCAAAAATAATATTTCCAGTGCAGAGTATACAGAAAAGTTTAAAAAGCTTAGGTACAAGTGCTTGTGGTAAATGCAAAGCATGCAGTTTTATTTCTCAAAGTTTCAGACATATTAATGGGCATATTTTTGAAGTGAAGGATAGATTTTGCTGCCATTCTGAGGGAGTTGTTTGTACCCTCAGATGTCTATGTAAAAAATACTACATAGGTGAAACTAAAAGATCTTTCAAGACTAGATTGTTGGAACATATTAGGGATATAGCTAAAAACAACATTTTAATGTGAAACATGCAGGCAATAGTGATGGCCTTAAAGGCACTGTTTTAGAACAAATTAAAGTATATAATGATAAAACTGATCTTAAAAACAAATTATTAACAAAAGAATCAGTTTATATTTTAAAATTTGATACTATGTCACCCAAAGGGTTGAATAATGAACTCAACTGGAGATGTTTTATTTAATTTTATGAATGAATGGAATTGTGTTGTAATTAGAGTAAATTGTTTAATTATTTGATTGATGTATGTATTTAGGCAGGTTGTGATTTGAGAATGTTATACTCCTTGAAGGCTTGTAAGAGCTGATACATCAGAGCATTTTATTAAACTATTTTGCTGTTGGTAAACTAGCTGGTTTTATTAGAGTTTTGGATTTCTCATTGTGTGGTGCTGCTACAAAATATCATCTTTGCAAGTGATAACAAAAATAACAAAGGGGAAAGAGGACACCCCTGCCTGGTTCCTCTATTCAGACATAACTTATCAGAGAGGAACCCTCACACTTTAATTTTTGCCTCAGATCCCTCATATACCCTCCTAATTAACATTATTATTGTCAGTGAATGCAAATGCTTTCATTAACCTACTGATAAAAATCTATGTTTATTCTGCTGAATAATTTCTAAGCATCAAGAACTACCAACAATAGCAATATTTTCTTACATTCTTTTTCTCTCTGTATCATCATTGATCTATTAATGTTGTTAAATGTTTGCCTCATAAAATGATATTGATCTATATCTATCAATTTTGGCAACATATTTTAGGTATTATTGACATAAACACTTTATAATCATGATTGAAAATTGAAATGGAACTATATCAATCTGATGGGTCTTTGCTGTCTTTAGGTATTGTAGCCACCACAGCTTCTCTTCCAGGATGTTGGTGTTTTCCCTCCTTTTAAAATACTGGTAAAGAAAACCTTCCAGATCTTCATCACTTTCTTCCCTCTTAGCTTCCAAACTTTCATCAGAACAACATCCATTAATGAAGATTTTCCTACAAATTGGGTATACATGCATTTTATCACATCTCCTCCTGTCTTAACTGTTAATTGTAGAGTGTCATCTACCTCTAACCTTGGCATATTTTAGTCTTCCATAAATATTTCCATTTGTGCTTTTTCTTGATTTTCCAGTTTCTCTTCTTTATACAAATTGTTTTACAGTTTCCAAAATATCTTTATTAAATTATCATGTATGACAAAGGCAATCTTACATTTATATAAATGAAAATAAAACATAAAGACACAATCTCAGTTGCAAATATTATACATTACAAACCATGCCGACACAACTGTAGCTGCAAACATTATACATCACTTATAATATATCCAATCATTGTCAGTCAACCATTACATAGCTTATTCAAATCCTGTCCTCTTTTAAACCTCATCCCTCCTCTGAATGTATTGACCCACAATTTTTCATATGTAATTTGCTCCTACCACTTTCTAAAGATTCCAATTCCAGTTGTTTTGTTACTATCTCTGCTACTTCTAGTAAAGTTGGTTTAGACTTTGATTTCCATTTTCTAGTAATTATTTTTTGGCAGCCATCATAATTAGACTTAGAAAGGGTGTATTATGTCTAGGCAATTCAGATTCTGTATCATAGCTCAAAAAATCATTTTCTTAGTTACACCAATTTGCTTATCCAGCATCTTTGACAGAGCAATCTGCAGCAAATCTTTAAAGTCTGCCAACTCATTACACTGCCAGAAAATATGTTTCTAGTTACCTCTTTCTTCCCCATCACACCTCCAACATTTGCTGTCTACCTGAGGAAAAAATTCTTTGGAGTCTACTTGGGGTATAAAAATACCCATGTAAACACTTCCAAGCAAAGAACCTAAATCTTCTAGACTTTTTTGGATATTTGGGAGACATACATATATCCCTCATTGTTTCTTTGTGAATTGATTATCCAATCTCTCTTCCCAATTCTTTCTAACCTTCTCTGATTGAGTCTTATAGTGATCATGCAATATTTTGTATGTTCTACTAATTATTCCTTTCTAAATGGCAACTTCTGTTCTAGATTCTACTAAAAACTCTACCAGTGCTGGTCTTTAATTTAGGACCCCACTATTTCTTTCTCTTTGTTTATACTCTGATATCAATCCTTGATAGGGAAGGCAGTTGCTAACTTGCAATCCAAATAAGTTCTTGTCATCTTCCCATTCCTTTACCTTTCCCTTTCTAGTTATTTGTTCCTAAAACCTTGATTCCTTTGCCAATTTTCTCCAATAAATTCCAGTCCCCTCTTGCCTGTTGTCTGCATCCCTAATTGCAGTCATCTCTATTGGCAAAATCTCCTTCTGTGTAACAATAGGTTATGAAAATAGAAATTGATTTTTACATGCAAAATGTATATGTATATATATATATATATATATATATATATATATATATATATATATATATATTTGATTGCCAAATGAACTAAGGTTGATATATTTCCAGCCATGTAGTATATTGTCTTGGATAAAATCATAGACTTAATAATTTGGTTAAATAAGAGGTACCACATCATTATAAATTTTATTTAAAGTACATAAGGGTTATATATTACTATGACAGCTACTAGGTAGGGCAGAACCAGCTCGAATGTCACACTGATGGGGGAGGGATGTGAATTTAACATGTGTACCAATAACACTTTGTTTTACAGCACAATAAACCACTCCCATGCCTGATAAAAAGTATATATATATTTATAAAGCTTGTAAGGGAATTATTACTCTAGTTTGTTTTACTTGGATCGCTTGTCTGTGTACTTAATAAAGGATTTTCGACTGGAAACTACCTGCCTTGCTTGGATTACTTTTGAATACTTAGTAATGCTGTACAATTATATATTTTCTATTATTACTTTTTGTTTTGTTTGACTTAAGACAAGTTTACATTTTCTACTACTATTGTCTGATCTGATTAATATACAGTGATTAACTAGAAATATATGAACTGAAAATCTTCCACACAGAGAAGTTTCTTACACTGTTTTGATATTGCTGAACCGATTCACATGTCGGTGCATAATTTACCTCTATAGATTTTGTTTTAGCTTCATTAATTTTGCATTCAAAAAATATTTGAAACTATCTCAGTATATTCCACAGCACTGTAATGTCCCTTCCTAGTTTTGTCAGCTATAAAAGAATGTCAACTACAAATAGAGACAGCGTTTCTTGACAACCATATCAATTATATCCTTGAATTTCTGAGTCCCTTATTTTCTTTGCCAATGGTTCTAAACATAATGCAAATAACAAAGGAAGGCACCTCTGCCTGGTTCCTCTGCTTAAGCAGAGATTATCAGAGAGGACCCCAGCCACTTTAATTTTCACCTCCAATCCCTCATATATCCTCCGAATCAACGTTATAATTTTATCAGGGAATGCAAATGCTTTCACTGCTCTGCTCATAATGTTCCAGCTTATTCTGTCAAATGCTTTCTCTGCATCAAGACCCACCAAAAACAGTGATATTTTCTTACATTCTGCTTCCCTCTGGATCATTCCCTCCACAAAACCACATTGATCCATATCTGTCCATTTTGGCATCACATTTGCCATTCTATAAGCCATTATAGACATAAACACTTTATAATCATAGTTTAATATTGAATTGGGCCTGTGTGAAGCAAGATCTGATGATCATTACCCTGTTTAGGTATTACAGCTACGACTGCTTTCTTCCAGGATGTTGGTACTTCTTCTCCTCTTAAAATACTGTTAAACAAAACCTTTCAGATCTTTACAGTTTTTTCCTCCTAGCTTCCAAACTTCCACAGGAATACCATCTATTCCTAGGGGCTTTCCTGTAGATTGGTTATACATCACCACTTTTATCTCATCTCCTCCTAGCCTAACTGTTAGTAATTGAGCCTCATGTATGTCTAACTTTAGCATATTTAATTCTTCCATAAACATTTCCATCTGTATCTTTTCTTGATTTCCATATTTCTCTAATTTATACAGAGTTTCACTGATTTTCTGAAATATTTCTTGTACTTCTACAGGATCCCTTGTTATATTCTTTGTTATAGGCTCCCTAAGCTTGGTGACATCCCTTTCTACTTTCTGTTGCCAGAGTCATTGTGTTAAATGTTTTTGGGCTCTAGCGTTATTATCAAAAAACTGTTGTTTAACAGCAATCTTTCTAAACTCATGCATATTATCGAGCTACTCTCTTATTTTCTTTTTAGCAGTCTGCAGTTGCTCCTCTTCTTGTTCTGTGAGATTTGCCCTATTTTGCAATACTTTAACATTTGCTAGTCCCTCTAAATGATTCTTGTTACTGCTTAACTGTATCTCCCTTTCTTTTATTTCCACCCTATTTTTAAACTCTGCTTTAATCCTACACTCTAGCTATATTTTCAGAAGAAATTTCTATCTTCTCTAATAGCTCCTGAATAATTTCCACTACCCATACCTTAAATACCTCTCTTTTCAACAGATAGGTTGGGAAAAGTACCAGTGTCTCATATTTATTTAATTACCTGTGTTTTTATTTTACTTATTATTGGCACATGATCGGAAATAGTTATTGGGTACATATCAAGATTTTCAGTTAAATGCACATGTTTCTGTGAAATGTAAATTCTGTCTAGCCTATCCCAGTTTATGTATCTTGGGGAATAATATGTAAATTCACTCTGAACTCCTAGTACTGAATTCTCATCTTCCATGCCAAACATTTTCATAAATTTCTTTAAAAATCTGCCTTCCTTTGTTATGTTTTCCCCTCAGACGCACCTCCACTGTTGCAAATCAAATTCCAGTCCCCACCTATATGTAATATTCATTGCTGAAATTATAGCAGTTTTAGGTGGAATATAAATATATGCCAGTGTAATCATCCTCTCTTGCCAGTAGCCCCTTAATACTACAAATCTACCATTATTGTCTTTTTATCCTCTTCTATCATTATTGGAGCTCCTCTTTCAATTAAGATAAGTATCCCTCTCTTCCTTTGCCCCAGTTATTCTGCTGAATAACCATCCTGAAAACCGTTCTTTATCAAATTCATATGTTCAGTTCTTTCCAAGTGTGTCTCCTGTAGCATAGTTATTTGCACTTTACATTTTTAATAGAGTTCACTACTCTTTCTTTTTTGTATTTTTCTGTGAGACCATCAACATTTAATGACACTATAGAAAGCATATTATTCTTGAGAAATTATTATTCCCAACTTTTATGTATAACAGCTTTTCTGTTAAATGTCTAGTTCCAGCTTTTCTGTTACATGCATGTACTGCTTGGCAGGTTAATTTTTTATCCATTTGTTTCTTGTTATCTCCATTTGAGCATGTGTCACATCTTACAGAACTTTTTGTTTTATTAAAAACCCTCAAACAAAAATACACCCCAATACCCCCTAAAACCTATTAGCTTAATAATAACACACCATATTATGTACATCTTCAAATATTGAAGGTTTACTCTCCTAATCAGAACAAATGTTCCAAATTGACAGTCAAACACAGAGACTTGAGCTGACCTAAAAGAAAGGTTATCCATGCTAAGACACATGGTACAGCTTGTGGTTCTATTAAGTGCTGTCTTATCTTTATAGCTCTCTCAGCTGGGAAAACACTTGAATGCTTTCAGTAAACATTTTCTCCAAGCCATTTCTCATTATTAGATTGCCTGCTAGAGACATGAAAACCAGACTCAACATTGTTTACTAAAATGTCTTATAATAGTCAATATATTTTTTAATGTACTTGCTTTTCTTAAAATGTGTTACTAGATTAAGCTAATGACCATAACCCAGTCATTATTTTATGCAAGAATGAGGAAAAACGCACTGTTTTATTTTGTCATGTTATTTTAATGATACCTTGTTTTTACATTGCAGTGCCTACATTTCTTACAACTCAACAAAGAGAAAGAGAGAGGAAGGGAGAAAGAAAAAAATAGGAGCATCTATTTACATTAGTATCCTCAATACACTTAAAATAACTGAAAAAAATTGTATAACATGCAAAGAAAATCACACACTATTTAAATAGTACAATTAAGAAAAAATTGTTTTGCTTAGAGTTAGCTTTCTCCATTTTCTTCCCCTCTCCTGAGTATTTTTCCAAACATTAATTACATGAAGTAGGGCATATGCTTTAGAGTCCCCTACAAGTCTAACAAAGTCCAAAGAAGTCTGTTATTTTCAGATTTTCTTGTTCTGTCATGTTTCACAAATATAATTATTGCTTTGTGATCCCACGTTTGCCAATTTACAAGTTACTGAATTTATTCTCCAAACGTTAATGACATCAAGTAGGGCATACACTTTAGAGTCTCCTACAAGTTTAACAAAGTCCAGGAAAGTCTAATATTTCCAGATTTTCTGTTAATGGCCAGCTCCCAATCCCTGTGTCTGATTCATTTCCAACATACTTTTGATTCTTCTAGTCATTCTTTTGTCTTTTCCCCCCTCTCTCAATCATTTTCTGTTGAAACACTGGACAATGTTTCACTGGCAAAGTCTCTCTGTGGTCTTTATTACCCGAAGAACAAGAAGCAGAATCTCCTTCCGTTTTACAGCTCACTTTTTGTTGGAGAAAATTTTGTATTTCTTCCTTAGCATGTACTTCATGAAAAAATGATTTTGTTCCTCCAGGAAAAAATATTTTGAAGATAGCTGGATAGAGCCATTTGAATCGCATGCCTGATTCTTGACAATCCCTGAATAAGAGAATAAATTTATTCCTCTTTTGCCTGGTATGGAATGAGTAGTCATTCTCTACAAACACTCTGCTGTCTCCCACTTTTTGTCCTTCTGCCACAGTTTTGTCAGAATCAACTCCTTCTGTTTGTAAGATTGCATCTTTACTTTTAAAGGTCTGGGTTGTTTTCTCATAGTCAGATTTTGAGAATAAACGTGATATGCCCTTTTAATTAACAATTCCTGTTGTGGAAAACCAGTCCAGTTTCTTATTTGTGCTTTCATAACATTAATACAGTCTGTTCCCAGCTTTTAGGGAACTGGAGACAATATCAGGTTTCCCTATGTGCTCTGTCCTCTAATTGTATTATTTTTGAAACTTCTCTTCTTGTGAAGTGTTATATTCAGCCTGCCTTTTCTTCAGTTTGACCTCTGAGTTTTGCAGTTTTATCACCTTACCAGAATATCGTTTTAAAGCGTCTTCCATTTTTCCAGCCTTTTATTGTTTGACTTGACATACTCCATCAGTGTTTCATTTATTTTAGTCAGGACTGTGTGCAGTTGCCTTATACTTTCCTCTAAGTTACTGGAAGTCATGTCTGGAGGTTGCACTGCTCCTGCTTGAATTGCTGCAGTACTTTTCCCAGTTAGTGTTTTTTCGTTGCCCTTTTTAGCTGATTTTCCATTAGGTCCACAGTGTTTCTTTTTTCCTCGCATCCAAGCAGTGCACTTACTAGCCAACTACTGAAATGTACCCAAAAATCTAAGTCCATTGGCTCTCTGCCAAGTTTCTATTTTCATACTGGGAGAGCTAGAATTAAGCTGTTACCCAATGTGCAGCCATCCTAGAAGTCCTCTTTCACTGTATCATCTTGAGGTCCAGTTAGGTTACAGTCCTTCATTATTCTTCCTTTCTTAGGCCCAGCATTGAATACAGTGCTCCCTTAGGTACTTCTCTAAGCAAAGCCAACTCAAAAGACCTCAGCATTTCTTCACCAGAACTTTAGGGTCTCAATAACCTTAGCACCTCTGACAGATTAAAAGCCCTGTCCTATTCATTGTCATGAAGGACACTGAAAAGTGATGTCTGCTTAGTCTAATAACACTCTTTGAATTACTTCACCTAAACTGAACCAGTGGTCTAGAGAGGTAAACCAATACTACCACATCAACAGCACCAAATGATATCTAACCCAATGTATTCCCTGTTCGTGGAATAGGCTGCCCTTACATATCAAGTAATATACTTCCCTAGCAACCTTTAAAACTGTTCTGAATAATTGAAAATTTTCACCTGGAAGTTGTGAAGAAAATCTACTTAATAGGAACATTGATAGTTTTCTATCAGTACTAGGTGATGTGGCTGAGCTTCACAATTGTTTCCCTGGCCATAAACTTAGCATGAGCCTGTGAGTATGAAACTATTAATCTATGACTCTTTGTGCCATTTTTTACTAAAGTTAAAGAAGACTTTGAAGGATTTGTGTAGGCTAATAAAATAATCAGAAAATTACCACACCCTTATTAATATCTGCATTTCTGTGTGTTGTAAAGGATGCAAGATAGGATGTTACTGTTAAACACAGTATTACTAATGAAATGGGAAAATGCATGAAGATTGTTTTGTTTATGCAATTACTATTGAATTTTACAGCCTGTTCAGCATCTATCCCACAAGGCATCATAAACCATGACCCACCTCCTCATAGCCAGGATGCACTGCAACAGCCTGCTTAAGCTCCTCATTGCCTGAAAAAGATGTCCCCTTTCTGCATATTATGGCAGCATTTCTGACCATGCACACAGATCATAATTTCTTCTGTCTTTTACAATGAGTATGCGCTTTTTGACATTGATACATTATTTTCTGCTTGATTATAGCTAGATATGAACCATTTTACTAGGTTTGAGCATGTCTAGTTTCACCATATCAGACTTTTATGTATATGCCCTAATTAAGACTTCAGATAGCCCGTAGGTTTACCTTAGAATTACCTACACAAAGCATACGTATGGAAACTCTTCATGCTGTGAAATGGCTGGGGTACAGGCTACAGATCTGATCTACCACATTGTTATGTGTTTTTTTTTGCTATCTATAGAGTTAGCACTACAAATACACACACACACACACACACACACACACACACACACACACACACACACACATTGTGTGTGTGCATGTGTGTCCGTATATATTTCAATGAATTTCTATGAATAGCTCATGTCCTCATTCTTTTTAGGCCTCTTTTTTCCATTCTATGACCATCCATCAGGTGACTTCACAGGGATGTTTTTATCAAATTTGACATATTTTGCATGTCCATTGCAGGGACTAGTACACATTAAAGACTTGCCATGGATCCACTTTATTCCTGAAGATATTTTCCTTCAGCACTGTCAGCCACTGAAATAAGAACCGTATGCTTTGGACATGCTAATTTGGCCAGTTCCCATCATGCAATCATAAGTGACTATGTTCCATAAAGGCTGTGCAGATGTCTTGTCTATATATTATTAGGTCACTGATGCACCTAATAGATACTCTTTTGTTCCTTCTCCAATTCCTTGAAGACATGGTAGAGCCCTTTCTATCTCTACTACTCTTTTTATTCTTTCTCAATATTTCATCTACAAAATTTAATGTTAATTTTATCTCATTTACTGATGTTGTTTCTCCACTATCTCTGAAAATTTAGTTTCCCCTGAATTCATCTTGGAACAAGTGTTAATAGACTTGAATTAAAAATAATATTTCATTGGGACCACACAACATACCAGGCTACATTCTTATCAGTGCTAAGTATACACTGTGCGAGCCTCTACTTCAAATGTTCAGTCTACAGGGTTTGTGCCTGATATCTGGAGAGTAGTCCCTTTGACTACCCTACCCAGCAGTGGTTCCTTTATAGGTCCAGGCACGTATAGGCCCATAACCTCACCAGCCTTATTTGTAAAGCCATGGAATGTATTATAGCAGAGCTCATTTCTGCAGACACATGCAACTTGACTGCACTAGACCCCAATCCATTTATTTTTTTTGAAGGGCAGGTCCAGTCTTATGAACCTAATGAGCTTCTTTGAAAAGGTAACAGAGGGACAGTGGTGCTTTGGGGGTCTGTATCACCTAATCAAAACAGCTAAACATCGAACACCATTTCATCAACCACTAAATATCGAACAACCATTTACGTAAATGGCCAATTCACCAATTTTTTTTCCTAAGGGAAAAAAATTGCTTGGCTGACCAGAAATGACTCACCATTTCAAACATTGTAAAGTGGGGTGCTTCGCACCCATCCCCCCTAACTAAATATACCAACTCCAAGGTTGCACTACAGTGGGGAAAAGGGCAAATTCATGACAACAGCCAAGCAATTTTTTCCTCTAGGAAAAAAATCGGTGAATTGGCTGTTCACGTAAATGTTAGTTTGATATTTAGTGGTCAATGAAACAGCATTCAATATTTAGCCATTTCGATTAGGTAATATAGACCCACCCTTGGTGCACACTGCTTATTATGTCCCATGCTACTATTATTAAAAACTTAATTTAACCCCCTATGTTATCTTTTGTATTATAAACTGGCTATCTGACAGATCACAGGTGGTGAAAATTATTGGTACCTTCACTGAATGCAAAATTGTAACAAGTGGGATACTACAGGGATCAGTTCTAGGCTCTCTGTGGTTGGCATTTATTTACTGGCATCCACTGAAGTATTTAGAACAAAATAAAACAGCTCATGGAGCCACGCAGAAAACTTTTATTGAAGACAACAAGCCACCAGGTTTTCACAAATGCTTTTTCAAGTTGTAAAAAAATATCACTGCTACATCTCTTCATTTAAATACTTGCAGTAACTGCGAAACAATTAATCAGTCAAACACATAATTAAAACTACCTATCTAAAATGTCTCATCTTTAAAATGGGTTTAACATTGTTTGCAACATTTAATCCAGGACTTTTATCTGCCCTAAGTTCATTTATCCAGCAGTATTCCACACACTTAATTTGGTTTACTATATCACCTCCTCTAAAATTAGAGGGTATACATTGTAACACCATAGACTTAAAGGAATGTGTATCATCAGAATCACTTATATGCTTATAAAGGGCTTTACTGTCCAGCTTTTTCCATATTTCAGATAGATGGTCACAAATTATTTCTTTTAATTTCCTGTTAGTTTTGTCAATATAGAAAGCTAGACATGAATTACATAAGGAAATGTATACCAAATCCATAGAATTACAGTCTGAGTAGGCAGAACTTGTATAGGTATGTTTCATAACTGGATGTACAAATGTGTTATTTCTATATAGAAATTTGGAAAAGCTACAGTTATTGCAAGGAAAAGTCCCTTTTCGTTGACTTATTCATTTTACATCTATTTGATCTAATTCCTTATAACATAGCTTTTGCTTTAAATTCATACCTTTTTTTGTAATTAAACTCAGGTCTGTCTCCTATATGTTCATGCAACTCTTGAATACCTCTAAATATATGCCACTGCTTGTTTATGACATTTTTAATGACATTAGTGCATATATATTATAAGGTATAGTGAACCTTATTCTACTAAGTGAATACATTTTTCCTTTAATATTATACTGCTCCTTCCTTGAAAAAAATAGTTTACTCATAGTAGATCGCTCCGTCATAATTTCTTTTTTATTACTTATTAAATCCAATTCATTATAACTCCTCTCTTTAACGTCTATAATACGGTCTTCCATCTGTTCCTTAAATACCTCTTCCTCTGTGTTTAATCTAGTTATATGTAACATCTGACCCCTAGTCACATTATCAAAAACATGCTTAGGGTGCATACGTGATCTATACTAATATGTGTATTTCATTACCTCCTTTACATATACCTTAGTTTGCAGGTCACTATCCTGCTTTTTATATTAATAGCAAGAAAAGTGAGGTATTCCAGAAGTGAGTTTGACCAGTTCTGCTGATGACTGCAAGCCAAAGTACTGTTATCCTCTCATCCATTGATAATAAACAGCTCCAGCAAGGACTGGAATATGCACATACCCAGTGTAAAAAAAAAGAAAAAAAGCCATTCCAGTTGCATATGTTATAAATGGTACTTCTCTTCAGACAGATATGGTCATAAGAGACCTAAGTACTTATGTAGACAATTCTCTCTCATTTGATCATGTTTCCAGCATAGTCATGAAGTCCTTTTTCACCCAGTTAAATTCCAAGGGAATATCTTTAATATCCAAAAAAGGCCTTCCTGCCAATGTATTCTTCTGATGTCAGACATCATTGAATATAGTGTCCTTTTTGGTATGTATAAATCAAAGCATATTTCTCAATTAGAAAGTCCAACTGTCCTGAGAGATTAACACCAGCCTCCTTATGCTCAGCTGCCTACAGGCTGTTTCAAAGTGGCCTGTGTCTCACTTTTCAAGGCATGAAAGACCCAGTCCTATTTAAACCCTGTTTCTTTGCAAAACCACAGTGCATCCATACTTAGGACCTACATCTAAGCCAACAGATAAGCAAGACTCACTAGAGAGAGAGAGAGGTTTCTAACTCAGCACACCTGTGGAATAAGTTGCCACTATAGGTCAAACAAAATACTGCATTGCCTACCTTTAAGGCTAGTCTTGATGATTGGATGAGTAGATAGAAATTTATACTATGCCTGTTATGTACAGCCCCGCTTGATCCAGGAGGTCAGCATGATTAAGTACTTGAAAAGGGAGGAGCAAGCTTTTAAATGTGCCTGCTTACAGATGTATATGACTAAAAATGGTATGGCCCTCATGATCACCTGCCTAGCATTGCTCTTTTGTTCCTCTTCTACCTTTGAATGCATTTTCTCTGTTTAGAACTTTTTTATGAGGGTTATTTTCTATTTTGTAAGTCATCTTTTCTCTTTTACTTTCATTATTGTCTGTGTTTCTGAAACTGAATGCTGCGTTTTTCTCCTTTTGCATGGGATCCTATGTTACATGCTCCACCTGCTACTGGATGCATCTTTGAAGTATGATACTGCAGTAAAATAACTAGCCACCATAACAGTAGATATTTAAGCAGAGTTTCTGCAGCGGGTATTCATTTGTCCTCCTCCCTTTAGACTTAGCAGTTTGATTTTGAATTATTTATCCTATCTAATTAGTTGTTTCCAGTTTAGGGATGAAAAACAAGTAAATAAGTGCTTATAAGGAATAGCTTCTAAAACTGTGCTTGAAGAGGGGTGATGCAGAGAGGGAAGTGACCCCTCTCATATGACTGACAGGTGAATGGGCCAATGTTAAACAGCTATTGTACTTAAAAGAGGCTATTCCTCACTTCATTTGAATTTCTTACTAGATAGATAATTTCATGTAGATGTCATTAGATAAGAATGGGAGTGCATGCTGAGTGGGAAAATATTGTACAAGAAGAAGCAAGAATTGCACTCACTGTGGTTTTAGAAATTTATAGCTGCTTGTTGTAACTACTCCTATTGTTACTGTTATAATTCAGTGGTTGATGAAATGTAATTATTACTAAATTCCATTTATTAATGTCATCGTGAAAAGTAAATAAGCTGTTGGCGTACGCTTCCTATGATGGCCAGAGTAATTTTCAGTAGTTAACATTTGAAAAACACCTCAGTAATGTTTAATGACAGTATAATAAATACTTATTATGTTGAGGAAAATATGGTTTATGTTGTTATGTCTTTCGGCTTTTCCCGGTTAGGGGTCGCCACAGCGAAACTCCGGTCCGCTAATGATTGGCAGTAGATTTTTACGTGCCGAGTTGCCGGCTCTGACGCACAACCTTCAATGAAGGTACGCCCATTCACGCATGTCTCCACACAGAAGATGCTCTAGCTGAGAATCGAACAGGACAATGTCTTACTGTGAGGCGACAATGATACCGCAGCACCACAAGGAAAATATGGTTTATACTTTTCATAGTTAGTATACATATTTTATGTTATCTTTTAGAATCTGAATGTTTGACCGGCATTCTATATAGAAAAAATAAGTTTTCTTGTTCTATTTTAAAACTACATGACCAGATTTCAGATGGTCTTATCCTAGCATTTATGTGACCCAAAGTCTGACTTGGACTTTAATAGCTCCTAAGTTGTTCTCACACTCTGATAGCTGTGGTTGCTGGATTTAGGCATCCACCATTGGATGCCCAATGTATTGAGGATGGATCTGCCTTCTGATATAAAGAGATCTGCAAATGTAATCTCTGAAGTCACAAAGGATCCACAGGTCTAAAGCAAGCAGACAGGAACCTGCTCAGTACTGGAAACTGATTGCTGCAGAAAATGTATGGATGCCAGTGACCTTGCATTATCCAAAGAACTGCCAAAACACTGGGTAATATAGTGTGCTCACTCTCTGATATCCGAAACACAATCTTCTCTGGCTTTCTCTCACATTAGAATTTAGTAAGTGTAAAAACTGCTGGGCACACATGCAGAATGTTTTTGTATTTTTATTTATTTACTTATTATATTTGTTTACTAGGAAAGTCTGACTGGACCATGCCAGATCTCTTTTCAGCAGCAGCCAGTGCAGAACAGCTTCTAAGTTAATAAATCTTACAAAACAAATTAATATGCAATACAAGCCAAAACAGCAAATGTTAATTATGATATGCAAAAAAAAAAAAAAAAAAAAAAAACAGAAGAGAGACATCATGGAGAAGCTCAAATTATGCAAGAAGACTAAAAGGTAACTACAGATGGAGGACAGATGGACAGAGTTGTAGCAGCATTTAGCCAGGAGAAGAGTGGCTGGAACATACTTTCTTTACATGAAACTATTGCCCCTGTTACTTTACACTTTGAAATAGTGGTGTTTTTGTAGTACATCCCGTTTTATCCTGAGGCTGTTATGGAGGTATCTAGCAGTGAATGTCTGCCATACACAGAGCAGGCGCCAAGGATCATTTATACCCCTGCCACCTTTGTGGATGTGAACATTTAGCATCTGTGGGCCCACAGCAGTCTCTGCTTTGTTTGTCCATCTAGGCAGAACTTGCTCGCAGCAAAGACCCGGGATGAAACACACTTTAGAAGAGTAGTTAAAAATTGCACATAACACAGAAGAAATAACAGCAATGGACTGTATGTGTTGTAGAGGTTAATGTCTTACAAAATGGTGGATTTGGGTGTTTCAGCTAGAACATTTGACAACTTGCAAATAGCATAACATAGGGGCAAATGTATAGATTTCAATGGTGACTGACAGAGATTGTACATGAGACTAAATTTTAATATAGTACAACATTTCTAGCTATAATGAAGAACTGTGTCAGACCAAGGCAGGTCTATTGATTATCAATGTGATATTTACTGTCTCCTATAGAGGTATCACACTTTGCTTTGAGTGCAAATTTCATGTTGTGTTTGACTCCTGGACTTACGAAAATATTTTTATAGCAATACAATATTTGCATTTGGCACTTCCCCAGGATAATAGTTACATAAAAAAGCAAAAATATGTAATACCTAGCTCAATGGGATTAACACATATTCATATTTTCAAACATCTTTCTGTGGTATGGCAGAAAGCCAGGCAGTGAGTCAGTGGTCCATAATTGCTTCCAGCTAGACATGCAAGAATCCCTGGCTCTCACATAGCTCAGCTGTCAGCTTTCCTCTAAGAACAGTTTATTTTGTGTTCCATGTATTATATCACACTAGATGTTTTTAAAGCCCAAGGTGCTTTATCTGAAATCTGGTTCCATTAGTATTAATTGACATAGAAGGGACTCTGCTCAGCAGGATGCATTTTTAGTACTTAACTCAGTTTTATCTTCAATATTGGTAAAAATGTAGTTTTAATTTAATCTTTATGTATAAATGAATGCTAAATTTTGGATTAAAGCTTTTGTCTGAGAAGTGGAGAAAAATGAATCCTAACCCCTTTCACTGATTATGTAGAGGTTAACAATGCTCATTTTTGATTTAAAATGTAGTTGTTGCTGGAAAGCTACAGCTAAACACAAGACTAAGTAAAATGTATTGCCATAAAAACTTGGCATGTTAAGGAATACATTTGAAACAATTAGAGAATATAATTTGTTACAAGCATGCAAGTGCATTCGATGGTTGAGTGCAGAGCAAGACAAAATATCATGTTTTATATTAAAGTTGTTTAGACTACATTGTCAGGTTCTGTTTTTGTACTGTAAGCCTTAATGTCTTAATATACAGCATATAAACTACTTGAAGCATCCAGCAAGAATGTGGTGAACATATTGTATTTAAAAGTGCTGTCACATAAGTCTTGATAAACAATATATTTAAAATAATGATGCTACATTTAACCATCATACTGAGTAACCTTACTGAAAAACAGAAACTGGTCCACCACAACTTTGATCTCAGGCCTTCACAAGACAATATGTCAGAAAGTAAAAAAATGAGGAAATATGTTGTGGGAGAAATTGGTTGGGAAAAAAAAATATTTACTGTCGATAAATGACATTATTTTATGACGTCCTACGTCCTGGTCAAAAGATGAGATTGGGGCATGGACCCAGTGAGGATGGGGTGATTTCATACAGAATGGAGACAAATGTTTTGGAACAGAGGTACCTTTGTTATAGCATGGTTGTTTGGTAGCCAGCAGTGCTTTTACGGTAAGCACAGAGTAGATAAGTAGGTGGCTCATGGATACTGATGTACATAATAAGGATGAGTGGTCCCCCCAGGACTTGGACTCAAACCATTCCTTAACTCATAGCATCAAGTGTTCATATACTGGACAGCCTCTGATCATTGTTTGCAGTGCTGAAATTCCCTGATAAAAACTATGATCTGGCCTGTGGTTACTCATCTTCCTTTTTTTGGTTTCCTCTTCCATATCCTGAGGCCTGCTCCTGAACTTTGATCACTGGCAATGTGACTGGACATTTGTCTTCATATTGTGGCCTGGGTATTTGACCTCATATTTTCATTTTTAATTTATAGCGGTATTCTGGGCGGCCATGGTGGTGCAGTGGTTAGCATTGCCACCTCACAGCAAGAGGTTCTCTGGTTCGATTCTCGGCTAGGGTGCCTTCTGTGCGGAGTCTGCATGTCCTCCTTGTGGGTTTGCTCCGGGTGCTCCGGTTTCCTCCCACATCCCAAAGACATGCTGTAGGTGGATTGGACACTCTAAATTGGCCATAGGCATGAGTACGTACATGTGTGTGCCTTCTGTGGAAGGATGGGCACCGGGCTGGCAACTCGACACTGTAAAACTCCACTGCCAATCATGAGCGGACAGGTGATCCGCTGTGGCGACCCCTAACCGGGAAAAGCCGAAAGAAGAAGAAGAATTTATAGAGGTATTCTGTCAACAGTCTGCAGTTTAGCTTTCTATACCATATTTCATACTATTATCTGGCAAATTACTTTACCAGTCTGTGTCCTCTTTTTTCCTCCTTAAACTTCTAGAGTAGGCTAATCCTATTACCTTTTGTTTTACACAGTCGTCAGCCTATGATTTTGTCACTCTTAATCTGTGTCCATTTCTGCACAGCATTGCCTATTATTTTGTTACCCTTAATTTGTGTCAGTTTCTGCTTAATATTATCATCCCTTTCCCTCTTTTGCAAGTCTTATTTTAATTTTAAACACATAGTAGCAACCTACTGATGTTCAATGTTGCAGTATCCTTAGTTATATGGGCTGCATCCTGCCAAGGATATCACGGCTGGCCAGCTTCCAAAGCTTCAAAGCACCTTCCTTGTGCCCAACTGTTGTCAGCTTGAGTTGAGCTGATAGACAAATTTGGGTGCCAAGCCCTTCAGAGCTTTACTGCCACCAAAGAGTATGCTTCTCTGAGACTTTTGATGGTCAGCTCAAGCTGTTTCTTTTTTGGGTGGATAAGTTCCCTTTGGGAAAACAAAACTTCCATTTAATGATTGTATTTGTTATCGATACTTTCCTCTTCAGAAAAGTTACTTTACAGCTGGGAGTTTGTGTTTTAATGGATGGACTGTCATGAGACTGTACTCTACTTTTAAATGTGAGTGCTCTTTTTTCCTGTCAGTTGAAAAGTTGTTTAAAGTAACTGAAAACCACTTTTTCTGTAGTGAATCCTGTTTATTTAACTTTGTGGGGGTCACAAAGTGTTTTAAAGTGTTTTTACTCTGTCTATGAAAAAGTGACTTTTAAACACTTTGTTTTTACCAGCATTTGTAGTTTGTTTCCTCCGGGAAAGAGGCACATTTTTCAACTCAACCATGGAAAAATCTGTTTCTCTGTCCCATGGTCAGTCATTCTTCAAGCCACAAAAAGAAAAGGTTAAGCAAACAGCATTTGCCATCACTGCAAGCTAGCAATTTGACTTAGCTGCAGGTGGGTGACTCTGCTGTGGCCGTTAGTTGTACCTCAGACCACTTATCTTTTACCCTGGATCCCTCTGGTGTGGCATCTACAGCCGCTATGGACCAGGGGTTAGCCACGTCCTCTGAGGCTGTTAGAAGACCATCAGTGGGCAAAGAAAAGACAGTCTTGTCAGTCCCGGGAGAGGGAACAGAGGAGGTTTTCCTGTTTTGTCAGAATATTGCACCTATTCGTGGGGAAGCTGCTACTGCCAATAATAACAATGTTGGTCCCAGTTTTTCCTCTCAGAGGTTCATAGGTGTGTACTAGGCTAATGACTAATGTGGCCTTTTTAAGCCTAACCATGCATCCTAAATCTCTGACAAGTTCTGTTACCCTTGATAAGTGAAAGCAGGAGCTTGGGATATGAAACCTTTACAAGCAAGGGTCTGTGAGATGAACCATTTACAGGCTGCCTGTGTCCATTAGAGACATTGGTGTCAAACCAGGGATGAATTTCCTGTTCCCCATCCAGTTGTCCAATTACAGTTGACATATGTCAGGGATGAACTTTGCTTCATATGGAAAAAAGAAACCGAAAACTAAACATCTATCTATTCCTCCTCACATTACCTTAGACTACAGTAGTTTACTGGGCCTGGCTCAGGGTTTAATTCCTTCTTGTAAAGTAGTTTCTGGTAAAAGAAAGATGGATACCTTCTTTCCTGAAGAGATTCAAGATTCTGGATCTATACAGGAGGATGGAGGGACAGGTACAGTGTTTTCCCGTTAGATTTCTTATTCAAACTCAGAGGAGATTTTCTTTTTCTGAGACTATTTTTAGAATGTGGCAGTGTTTTCAGTGGGAGAACAGTGAGGTTTCTCAGTCCTTAAGAAAATACTATGAGCTGTTACCAGTGGTGGCTGGTGACTTCAAATCAAAGGGGGGCTGCAAGAGATAGCTGAATGGGTGGGACCAGTGGGAAGGGGTGTGGCCAACTAGAAGGTGGATACATACATCAGTAATTCAAATGAAGGTTTTAGTTCCAAAATCTACAGGAAATCTACCTTTTCCAACGATTACATCCAATTTGGTTGTAGTCACCCTCCTCACATCTTTAGAAATGTACTCAAAGGGCAATGCATTCGTGTTGCAAGAATGTGTTCTACTAGACAGGATATGGAAGATCAAATGAGGACTGTTTCAGAGATGTTTATATTAAGAGGATATCCAGCTACTATGGTGGAGGAAGTGACTAAATACGTGATTAAACATTGGGGGAATAGATATGTTCCGCTTTTGGGTAGCACATTTGTAGATAAGAACATCCAAAAGCATGTTGTAGGAAGTAGAAGGAATGTGTGTGTCATCATGTTCAACCCTTATTCTAATCTGGTTAAGGAAATTTTAAATAGGCACTGGGATTTGATTTCATCTTCTGAAGACATTGCTACAGTATTAGGTGACCACCCCATCAGTGTGTTTAAAACTTCAGTTAATCTTAAGAGAATTATTGAAGGTGGCAAGAAAAAGGAATTTAGGAAGAATAAACAAGAACACACTAGTAAATGTGGTAGTTGTAGGTATTGTCAGTACATTAATGTAAACAAGACTGTAAAATTGTGCAACAAAAATGGAACAGTATGTTATGGTAGGAAAGGGAATTGTAATACCATGCGTGTGGTTTATTTGGCTTCCTGTTCTTTCTGTCAAGCATATTACATTGGCAAGACTGAAAGGAAGCTAAAAACTCGTATATATGAACACTTGTATAAAATCAAAAAAGCTGATATGAAAAATGCATTAAGTAAACACATTAGTGAAAAAGGACCCCAACATTGCTTCACATTTACAATTATTGATCAAATTGGGGTGAGTGAATATGGGGGTAATTGGAAGGTAGGGTTGTCCTGTTTAGAAACTAAATGGCAGATATTGTGTGATGCCACTTCTTGGCCAGGACTAAATGAAAGTATAAGTATAAAACCCTTCCTTCTTTTGGATCGTGGTTAAATGTGACTTGAGGTCATAAGTGATGACCTTTTGTATTTTATATATTTTTATATTCATTTTTTATATTATTTTTCGGATTTAGATGTACTACTTTTTACTTAGTTATTAATTTGAAAAAGGTTATGCATATATTTTTAACATATTTATTAGTAATTATTATTATATTATTATTTTTATATTACTATGTTACTATTTACTATATACTACACAATTTTCAATGAAAAGGTATTTAAAGTAATGAATTTTAAGGAAGTTTTTCATGAAATGTATGCTAATTGATTTTTTGGCGCCAAATCTGCTATATATACCATTTAGCAATGGACATTAATTGGTTCTGAGGAAGTCTGCTATATGTGGATGAAAGCGCTTAACCTGTGATTCATGTGGTTTTATTAATAAACCTGTGTTATTTACTGGCTGGTGCGTGGATTATGTTCATTGTACTTTGAATCGTACAGCTATTGTGCATCGCAGTGTTCCTATTTCCTGCTCGAGCAACAGAGGTCCGGTTGGCTATTTTGTGTTCTTGGTGTTTGAACGCTTCACATTTTTCGTTAGTTGCTGATATAACAATAAATAGGACTTGCTGGAGGAATAGATTTCTGTCCCAGAGACTCCCCAGGATTCCAGTCTTCATTATGCAGAGCCCCTCACTAGCACTCTTCAAAAGAAACCTTGACGAGTGGATGGGAAACAGAAATTTTACCCCAGGATCAGTGCAGTGGCTCTGCTGGACAGAGGCACAGGGAACTAATGGCTCTGTTGAACAGAGACACAGGGAACTAATCTAAGAGGGCAGCGAAAGCCAACACATTCTGGCTAGGCTTACATATGCCCTCGGGCAGATAGCCTAGCACTTACCTATGAACCTATAACCAGCACCCATTCAGGACTACTTTTTTTCTGGTTTTACAATATTTGTGTGAGTTGCTATTCTATGGCTTTTCTTACTCCTCTATCAAGGTTCACTTATTGGCCATTTCATCAGGTCTGCCCATGTATCCTCCTCTTTCAATGCTTCCTCATGTAAAATAGTTTTGAAAGGGGTTTTTCTTAAGTGGCCTCTAAGAAAACTTGTAGCACCTCCTTGGGGGTCTTAATTTTATGCTAGAGAAGCTAGCACTTGCTCCATTTGAAACATCTAACCTGGCTGACTTGAATTTCTTAACATGGAAAACAATTTTACTGATCTTCTAGATATAGGAGGTCAGAGCAATGATTGCTAGAATAAATTTGTTCCTCTTCTGACTGATGTGCAGTGAATAATCATGTTCCACAAATATTCCACTGTCTTCAACTTTTAATATGTTGCCCTTTTGCCACATTTTGTCAGGATCAACTCTTTCTGCTGGTAGGGTTGCTTTATCATTGCTAGGTTTGGAACATACACATGATGTGCCCTTTCAATTAACAACTCCTGCTGTCGAATACCAGTCCAGATGCTTATTTCTGCTTTCATGAAATTAATACAATATGTTCCTTCCAGTTTCTTTAGTACAGTAGAAAATCTCAGTTTTCCTTATGTGCTCTACCATTTTTTGAAACATCTTTTCTTGAGCAGTCTCGTATTTAGCCCGACCTTTCTTCATTTTGACGTCTGATTTTTGAAGTTTTGTCAGCTCACCTGAATATCTATTTAAAGCTTCTTTCATTTTTTTCCAGACTTTCATTTGAGATGATATACTCCTAGAGTGTTACATTTATTTTAATCAGCTCTGAGAACATTTGACTTATTTTTTCCTGTAGATTACTGGAAACCATCTCTTCTACCAAAGGTGTAGCTTGAACTGGGTTTTGCTCAGTAGCTGCAGCATTCTTTCTAGTCAGTGTCTTCTCTTCATCTTTTGCACTTGATTTTCTATTTGGTTTTCTTCATTTCTTCTTTGTTGGCATCCAGGCAGTGTACTTATTAGTGAGTAACTGAATTTATTAAAAGTGACAGAGTTTGTGGCCCTTGTCTTTCAGTTTCTTCTTTTCCACACTGGCATAGCTGAAGTTAAGCTGTTGATCAGTGTGCAGCCATCTTGGAAAGCCCAGACTAACAGTTTTAACTAAATGCAGAAATATTTTACAATCCAATCTTGTAGAGAAATCTGTACCACATTAATATGCAACAATGACTACATAAGGAATGGTGAAAATCAAAAGGTTCTGATTTTCACTTTAAATAATGTGACCTGACAAATATAAAACCCTTTGCATTTGCTGGAATCTCTAAAGAAAGTATTATAAAAATATTACTTAAATTTTAGACTATATTGCACATTCCAGGCCTATTAATGAATTAATTCATTATTTAGTTTAATGACTAAAGTAGAGCAATTATAGGCAATACAAATACTGTATGTAACAGTAACTTTTGTTCAACAACTTACAAGTCATACAGAAATCAGAAATATTACTGCAAATAGCATACTATTTTATTTTTATGTGTGGGGAGTACATGCTTGCAGGACACCTACACCTCATTTTTGACCTCCCTATATCTTCTCTGTCAGACAAGCACACGACTCTAATTACTTAAAAAGTTAATAGAACAGCAAGTTGTGCATCAGCATGTATTTAGTGTAGATGAAATTGGGTCTGGCAGCTGTATTAAGACTCTTACCCCCGAGCCATCTTACACACACACACACACACACACACACACACACACACACACACACACACACTCTCTCTCTCTAAACTGTAAAATCCAAAACAAGGGCTCCAAGCCGACAAATAACGAAATAAAAAGGTGGTCCCAAAGGAAGAGCATGCTAAAAAGCTATAATACGTCCTTTAATGATCAATAAAACACACGGACAGTAAATGACATTCGTCAAGGTACTATAAAACAAAACAAATCAGACAAAAACAGATCAACGGATCTAGCGCTTTCATCCACCGACATTGGATTTCTTCAGGATCAATTAATCAATTATGTTGACTAGTTTATATCTTTTTTTTTTTTTTTTTGGTGCCAAAATACAAAATAGTAACAATGTGAACCTAGGTGTTTCATCCATTCCAATTAATATATCCATAGCACTCCAAAGCATATAATACAAGTGCTAAACTATGCTGTATAGCGCTACTGTCACATAAAATGGTCCATACTTAACATATATCATTAAATGCCCTTTCCAAATAATGCTTTACCTAAGAGTGTACAAATAAAAATGTTCATTCATAAAACACTAATAATCTATATCATGTTTTCGTATTAAAAACTATAAGATAATGCAATATCTAAAACCTAATGTAAATCTTTGATATTTAATGCGCATTTAATATCTCTTTAAATTTTATAAATTAATAATATAATATATACCAATACTCTATGGGAATATAAAAATAAAAATGCAATAATAATGAATAATAAATGTATAAATAAATATTTAAGTAAAATTCCTTATATAAATATGATTCTATGTACTGTGTTTAAAAACTTATGTACATCAAGCCATACACATTTTGTACTGTAATGTACCACCTAAAATGTTCTATGTAAAAATATGTATAGTTGTAAGTCAACATAATTATTGTAACAATTGTAGTATAGGTTTTATACTAATATATTCATTTAATCCAGGTAGTGTGGATGCATCTGTTAAAATTTGCCATTTCACCTCTCTCTCAAGACAGTAATGCCTTCATATTGCCTCCTCTTATGTTCATTCTTACTTGTTCTATTATAGCAAATTTAAAACCATGGCTATGTTCCGTGGCTTCTGTATGCCTATATAATGCATTTTTACTGTCTTTTTTCTTAATGGCATATAGATGCTCATATATTCGCCTCTTAAATGTACGTTCAGTTTTTCCTATGTAAAAACTGCTACATCCTTGACATATAGCCATGTATATAATATATTTTGTGTTGCAATTACCTCTTTTAAATGTTATTCTAGTCCTGTAAGTATTTCCCAAAATGAGCCCATCACTCTCTAATATGTATTGGCAATATCTACAGCATCCACACTTTCTCGTACCTTTAACTTGAGTTTGACTACTTTCACCTCCATTGTTATTCTCTAGTATGAGCTTCATATTAGTATCCATTTTGTACACAAATATAGGTACATCACCCACTATATCCCTCAAAGTACTATCTACTGTTAACATATTCCAATACCTCCTTATTATCTGTTTTATTAGGGTAGCTTGAGGGCTATATTCCAATATACATGCTCGTTTATAGTCCATTCTGTTTTCATCACTTGTACTTCTAGTGGTTACATATTTTCCTAATACTGGTTAAAATGTTTCCCCCATTCCCCTATTACATATCTCTTAATTTCCTTCATCAATTTAGAGGGATACCCTCTGGTTCTAAAGAGTCCGCTTATAAATTCTATGTCTTCCAACATATCACTGTATTCAGAAGTCATTCTTGCAGCTCTTATACATTGTCCCTTGAATGTACTTTTCTTTGTCTTATAGGGGTGGTTGCTAGTATATTCCAAATAATTGTTCGAAAACATGTTTTTCCTATGTATACGAGATGTAAAACTCCCGTCTTTGTTTGATACAAAGGTATCCAAATATGCTATTCCTTTGCCACTATAATTATAAGTAAATTTCAAATAGTGGCTTGTATCATTTAAATATCCTATAAATTCCTCTATTTTTGTTTCTGGTCCTTCCCATAAAATAAAAATGTTGTCTAAAAATCTCGTATAATACCTTATGTACCTGAAGTATTCACTTTTTAATAATTTTTCACATTCCCACTCTACCATGACCATATTGGCATATATTGGAGCGCAAGCAGCACCCGGTTTGACAGTAGCGCTATACAGCATAGTTTAGCACTTGTATTATATGCTTTGGAGTGCTATGGATATATTAATTGGAATGGATGAAACACCTAGGTTCACATTGTTACTATTTTGAATTTTGGCACAAAAAAAAAAAAAAAGATATAAACTAGTCAACATAACTGATTAATTGATCCTGAAGAAATCCACATGCCGGTAGATGAAAGCGCTAGATCCGTTGATCTGTTTTTGTCTGATTCATTTTTTTTTATAGTACCTTGACGAATGTCATTTACTGTCCATGTGTTTTATTGTTCATTAAAGGACGTATTATAGTTTTTTAGCGTGCTCTCTCTAAACTGTAGTACTGGAACCAAATGTTGCAAATGGAACACTCATTACTGAATGTAAAGTCAAACATTTCATGGATCTGACATCTGTCCATATTACTGAAAGTACCCGATGCCCAATGTTGCAAACAGAACACCTGTCACTGGATAGAACTTTAAACACTCTTTTTGCTGCACTCTACTTTGAACAATCTTACAATCGTTGAGTGCACACTTGCTCATGTTTCATTGGCTGAAAGCAGGAAGCAACAGTATGTGAATGTGGGCAAAGCAGGAAACTTTTAATTTTCTAAATTATTTAAGTGACAGTATGCAGTCACATTGAAAAGAAGGGAAACTTTTTTTTAAGTTAATGATGTGGCCAGGCCTCCCCATGTGAGCATGAGGCCCTAGGCAGCTGCCTAGGTTGCCTAGTGCTGGATCTGGTCCTGTCTGTAACTCAAGGTAGTGTTGTACCTTGGGGATTAGTGATGTGTAACATGGGGTTGGCTTTTAGTTTTTGATGTGTGCTGAAAAGCACAGTATTCTTTTAAGTTTAATACCATTTGCATTTCAGTTAGCCATTTTCATAGTGAGTTGGAGTATAATTACAGCTTTTTCTGTAATTTATGAGGTAAGTTGAGTGCAATATGATTTTTTAAGTTGTATCTGTAATAATATAGATGAATTTGACTAACAGGCATTTTCACTACCTTAATACTTCTGAATATGTAATTGTGTCCATCTATGCATTGCCATATTATCAGATTATTAAATATGGTAACATTTTCATCTACAGATTTTTCTGAAAATAGACATAAAATGATTCAGTATAAGCCTTTCAGTTCACAGGACACTATCTTCTTTGTTAAACATGACAGTTCTATATTTTTTTAAGAAAACACAGGGGCTATATGCAAAGGCATCTTGTACCATATGGGAAATGATCACTTATTATATCCTGCAGGCCTTTGCAGTTTGGGATCTGTGTTCTCTGGTTGGTTAAAACCAAATCAGCAAGTGTGCAGTGACCAAAAGTAATATAATGAATTAGTGTACAACCAATTTATTCAGCCCTAGTTTTGTAAGTTTCTCTTTTCAGTAACATAAGGTTTCAGCTAGTTTTGATCACTGTTTCAATTGACTTAATTATTTTATTATCTAATTGACTATGGATGTTATTTGGGTGACCTTACTGCTTCTGAAGAACTCTAGGAGGCAACTAAACAACAGGCAATACCAAAGATTATTCTGATCTGTATATTCCTAGACAGACAGCACTGAATCTAGCAATATACAGATCATTAATAGCAGAAACGTTTAAACATTAAAAGTAAAGGTTACAATAGCAAGCAATGCTAATCTGCATAGTAAGTGACACAAAGTGAAGTTTCCTAGTTGACTGCTTGTGTGAACTTGTATGCTTCAGTGTACATGCGCAGTCAGTAAAGTTTAAGTTTTCTGCTCCCTTTCAAAAGTAGAACTAAATAAAACAGGAAAATAATCATGTTATACAAAAGAGTTATTTAAAAAGGTAAGAAATATATTTTAAACAACTTCAATCATTTTCTGTCCCATGACTCTCTTTCTAAATATGCCATAAGCCTTTTTTCCTCTCAATTCATATTGCAATTCCTGTTTGTATTATACTAACCTACCTTTATTTTCTCTATAAACTGGCTAAAATCTCTCTAAATAGTATATCATTGCCATATAAGTTGTACATTTTCTTAACGGATGTTTTCATATTATGTCTTATTTGATATAATTATATAAACTGTAGATGTTTTTGTATTATTTTTGAAAATACCAGACTATCAGTCTGATACAAACATAGCTGATACCCTGAGATCAGAATCAAACCTTATACCTTGTATCTGTGTGGTACCAACCATAATCATTGTGCTAACCCTTCCCATCCTAATATGTTTACATGTGTCAGTCTCATCTGCAGCCACATGGGAATTGTGGAGTATCTATCCCAGTAGATACTAAGGTATATGGCTTTACATATATTAGCTACAGGGACCTTTCAGAGACCTACTGGAGACACAGTGGGGGTATCTCGGGCATCTGCCTCCAGTTTCTCAATACCATACTTCAGCATGTGGGTGAGTGCGGGTGGTTCCCACATATCCCAGAGGAGAGAGCAAACCCCATGCAAGAGTTTTATGACATAGCTCATTTCAGTGAGGTTCTGGGGGCCATAGACTGTTCGCACATTGAAATAAAGGCCCTGCCTGGTGAACTTGGAAGGAGTTATGTGAACCACAAGGTGTATCACTGCATCAAATGCCAGGTGGTCTGTAATGCAAAAGGTATCATCTGCAATGTGTATGCAGGCCATCCATGCAGTTTTCGTAACTCCCATTTATGGGACACTTATGAACTTTATCAACAGTTTGCACACCGCCATCTTGTGGGTAATGCTGGATGTTCCCTAGAACCCTGGCTCATGACACCAGTAATAAATCCACACAATTAAACTGACCATGGGTACAACCGTGCACTATCACAAACCTGCAGTATGCCCCCACCAATTAATTCAAAAATACTGACTTTGTGTGCTGTGTTACATATTATGATAGTTAGTAAACATTTACAGTAGGGTGGTCTCTTACAGAGACCACAGTTCTCAGCACCACAGGCAATGGCAGGTGAGAAAAATGAGGAGTCAGTTGAGCAGCCAGCAGCAGGGGATGACCATGCACGACAGAGGCTGGCACAGTATGCGGTGGCATTAGCAAAGAGGAAGCACATGGCTCACAACTTTACAACATAACCATACAGGATATAAACAAATACATACAGTGTAAATGTTGCATACAAAAACACCAGTCCGTGCTTACCCACGCATAGGCTGGACACACTGGGCATCAGACATAGGCAACCCAAGTAACAATGTACAAAGGACGGGGCACAGTTATCAGCATTTTCACAGGTAGGAAGGGTGTAAAGGAGTGTATGTCTTTCACAGGGAAGTGTGTGAGTATGAGTGCTGAAGTGTAGTAAAACAAAAAGTGCATTTATAAGTGGTGTGAAAAGCTTGCTTGGGGGGAGGGCTAAAGTGTTGAAGGGCCAGAGTTAGTGGGTGTGTGAGATGTGCTGGGGGCTGTGGTGTGTGTGAGTGTGTGTGTTTGTGTATGTATGCAGAGACACAACCTCTGCATGTGGGGTAGTACTGCAAGCCCGGCCTACCGGATAGGTCAAGGGCATGCATGACAGAGGTTTCAGCTTCTCTTGCATGTTCCTGCCCAGGGGAGCTGACTCTGACAAGATTTGCACTGGCTGTGTCCCCAGCTTGGCTTTATGTTGGTGTGCAATGGAAGCTATATCAGCATCCGCTAGCAGATGTGCCAGCATGACAATGACCATGGTGATGGGAATGGCTTCTCCTGGGTGTAGACACCTCCACAATCAACTTTGCTGTGAAAGTGCTAACATTGTGGCTGCAGGATCTCCCTCATACATGACCCTGTTGGTTAATACTTGTAAATGTAGTAGGTGATCAGCCATGAGGTCTGTCCATCAGTCCTGATAGATAAGACGGTACAGACACTGCATTGTCCAGTATGTGACTTAGTCTGTCCAGTGAATCACAAATATTGAGCATGTACCACTGTAGATCAGCATGCACAGCCTGGATCATACTCACTATCTCTGCCATGGTTCTGGGAGAACTAGCCTGTGCCTCCAAAATGATCCCACACAAACACACTGGGGGCAGCTACTGACACACCAACCTCAGGGGGAGGCCAGTAACCATACCTATGGCATGTACCATTACCAACCTCCCCATTTGGATCCCTGCCCATGATTTTTAGGGGTAAATGCAGCCATCTTTGATGTAGGAGAATCTGCACTTCCCCAGTCTAGAGTATTCGTATCAGCCTGCCCATGGTCAGATGGTTGTGTTTTCTGAGTATTGCAGGCATAGTGACTCTTAAATGAGGGATGTGAGGGTCACCTCCTTGTGTCCAGCACACAGTCTGCACCCCTCTGATGATGCCACCTCATCCTAGCCATCATTATCAGTGGCAACAAATCTTTCAGCATCAGGCAGAGAAAGTTCCACAGTGTTTATTGCCAGATGTAGGTTCACCTGTGAATACACTAAAGCAAAAAAATATGTACAATGCAATTGGGACCCAGCAGCACAGCTACACATGCAACTGATAATTTTATAACTGTAAAAGTATGGATAACAATTAAGACCCCTGGCTATACCTCATGCAGATATATGTAGAATTTGAATCCCCAATATATCTGTATACCACATATCAGACAGCTTTAAGTAAAAGTAAACTAAAAATGTGCTAAGGAGTATTTGCAGCTATTGATAATATGAAATAGGACTACATACCATGAGCATCTGTAGCTGAAATTCTCTGGGGCCTGTCCAGCATGGCCCCAGTATCCAGCACCACAGTGTGGGACTCTGTGGATGTTGTACTGCCTTTCAGAGAGGTCAGGAACTCCTCCATCTCTGTAAGAGGTGGCTCTGTCAATGGCCCACCACCAGTTATCCTTAGCACCTGTACCATGGTCTGTGCTCTGTGGGTGGCAACACAGATCATATCTGAGGCCCAGCAATGGGCTATGTCATAGTTGCAGTCAGGTCCACCCATTGCATTTACATCACTTACAGTCTGTTACTTGCAGTACACTCACAATGTACCTCCTAAGACAGCTTTGCCTAGTACATCTAAAAAGTGCTGTCATTGTACAAATGATGGGACATGTGCCAGTTCTTTGACATTTTTCTTGAGATCTTTGAAGGTGAGACAGTTATGGCTGGAGAAGGGAAAGGGTAGTACTCCTTTTAGAGCACAAAATTGTGTTAGGAGGAGTACACAATTTTTCTGGGCATCCTCCATAAAAAGTACAGTCAGAGGCTCCTGTAGGAGGGCTATACTGGGTCACAGTATAAGGCCATTGCCTAGAATAGCTTGATCAAAGCTGTCACCCATGTTACTAGTATCCCACACCCAGGGAGACCACTGCACTGTGATTTGATTTGATGCAAGCCTGGTTCCTTCTTGGCCAATGGGAGGCTGAAGTTAGGGCACAATCACAACCTCCATATTGTAAGTATAGGATCCTTTCTCTAACCAAATACCATGCCAAGGCATCCCATGTTACAATTTTTCAGTCTACCATTTTTTTAATCTCTAACACCTGCAGAAATTAGAAGGACCACTAAGAAGCACAGGAGGAGACTACAGCACCTAAGACAGCACTGGGGTGAGTTTATGCTGCCATGAAAAATGACTTTTCTTTGCATAGTAACAGTTGTAGCCATTAAAAAGTATGTCTCTAAAACTTTTATAAACTAGTACCACATCTGTCAGTACTGCATAGCTTATGGAAATTAGTATGACTGTGTGAAGTTAGAAACAAGCTTCTGCATGTCTCCTCCTGTGTAGATGGATAAGTGGCTCAAGACTGATAGGCTGATGCTGGGCTCAGGTCCCGCTCAAAAAATGTCTTTTGTCATGGCAAAGTATATGTGTTGTCCCATTAATATTAATGTATCACTACTGGGATCATATATGTAATATTCATAAGCAGGAGTTTTCTGGGTGTCACACAATATACAGTAGAAGTATCTCTCCCTTGTCTGTCACCTGTGATGGACATACTTAAACATTTGATAAGCATGTTTATTATGTGTAAGTATCATTTCATTATTGCCAGATCTCAAATTGCATCACTGGTCACAATCATAAATGTGGTGTCTTAATAAATAGCACCGGATGTTGATATTCTAGTATGTCAGTCTACATGTGATGATGGCTTAATTAACATTTCCAGGTTCTGATCTTAGTTTAATTGGTCCATAATTGTAGAACAGAGCGTATGTGTGCCATATCTTTAAAAAGCATATAAAGGACTGAACATGCATAAATAAATATCAAGCACGTTCTATACTCAGTGACATTTTGAGAGTGCAGCCAGAGAGTGAGCATGTATGGATGTAATAGTTAGTTTGTATATAAGTTACATAGGTTTAAGTTAATAAGCTTCTATCGTAATGTGTTTGTACATAATAAAACTGCTTGAACAGACCCCACAAAGACTCGTCTATTACATCCTGATTAGACAAGTGACATGGTGTCAGAACTGGGATTCCAGAGACTGACTTCCAGAGCTATGAGCTGCAGAGTTAACAGTGAAGGTAAATTAAGAGA
This sequence comes from Protopterus annectens, assembly GCF_019279795.1. Taxonomy (NCBI): domain Eukaryota; kingdom Metazoa; phylum Chordata; order Ceratodontiformes; family Protopteridae; genus Protopterus; species Protopterus annectens. The sequence goes on from NC_056727.1 coordinate 696,936,860, forward strand.
AACAAGCATGAAAAAGGGCCAAAAAAGAACCAAAGGTAATGAAAACTTGCACAAACAGTTTACTTTATAAAAAAGATAAAACAGAGCATTACAAGGGCACAAACCACATTATTACACAAGTGAGAGGCACAAAAGGTTTACTAATTAAATGAAATGTTTAAATTAAGATATCTGATAAAATGATTATCAGAAAAGCAAGATGAGTATGTTTAACGCAAAATGAGCATGTTTAAAGCAAAACAGGCATGTTTAGAGTAAAACAAGCACAAGAAAAGTATAATGGGCTTGAAAAGAGATTAAACGAGCAAAATGAATATAATAACGGCAAAAAGGGCACATTAAGCATAAATAAAGCAAGGTGACTGCATGTTTTTTGGCAAAGTTCTATTTTGGCAGAACTACTACTTTATATTGTATTCAGGGCATAACTAGAGTTATTCAAAGTATCTCAAAGAGCGTAAAAGTGCTTAAAGTGTGTGCTTATTACTGTTCACATATTCCAAAGAGTACTTTGTGTGCAAAGTGCAACTATTTCATGAAGTACAGTCAAAGTACAGCCATTTTGGAAAGTTTCATTTGCTGGGTGTGTCTATTCACATAGTGCTGCCATTACAGAGTGTTTCTAGCACTGTAAAGAATTTATCTAGCAAAGTACCAGTGTGCTGTGTACTGTTTATTCTCAAAGTAGTATTACTTTGAAATGTTTCTTACTCTGAGTTTCTTCTGCCCAGTTTATTCACACAGTGCAGTTATATAAAATGTTTCCTACACTGATAAGAGGTGATTTCTTGCAGTACAGTGATTTCAAGAGTATTACAGTGCCCGAGTGACTTATTTCCCAAAGTTCAGTTATTCAGGGTCTTGCTGTGCTATTGGGCATAGTTATACATACTGGCATAAATTTCTGGCATATGTAGGTGTGTGCTTGTGCATATTTACAAAACCTTTCACTGGTATGTGTTAATATGGCAGACTGATTTTGAAAGCCCTTACCACTTGTATTTGATCAGAGTATTGCAGAGAACTGGAGAATATTTGAGCAAGAGTACAATATATTTATACAAGCAGATTATTTTGACAAAGATGCATGCAACAGGGCATTCATTTTGCTAAACCTAGCTGGGTCAGAGGTAATTGAAAGAGAGCGTTCATTTGTGTATGCACCAGCAGTATATGAGGGAGAAGGTGAAAATCATCATATTGTTGTACAGGCTGAATCAAGGGAAGACCCTGAGGGTTTGAAGCACAAATTTAAAGAAATGTGTAACCCCCAGACAAATATTACATTAGAGCAGCATTTGTTTTACATGAGATCAGAAACCAGGGGAAACGTTTGCAGCTTATATTACTGACCTGAGAAACAAAGCTAAAATGTGTCAGTTTGGTGACTTAAAAGATGAGTTAATAAAGGACAGGCTTGTGTGTAGTATTAATAGTGCTGCTGTGAGAAAGATTTTGCTTCATGACAGGGATTTAATGTTGAGTAATGCTATTGAGATTTGTCAAATCAATTAAGTTACAGAAAGGCACACAAGTATGCTTGCAAGTGATAAGAGCAGGGTTTCAGCAGGCTCTAGAGCAAATGTAGACAGCATGCAACACACGGCAAACAGAACCAGGGCTAAGCACATGGCAGCCACAGCCCCTGGTTGTTCACGAGGGAAACCACATAGTTTTCCAGCATGTTCTAAGAAAGGAGCATGCTCAGTGGAGTACAAGCATGAGTCAGCAAAATACAAATCCAGCTTTATAGTTAACTGTCACAGTTGTGGTGTTAATTATGAGTCTAAAAGAGAATAATGCATTTGGTCAGCAGTGCCACAAGTGTAAAAAATGTAACCATTTTCAAAAGATTTGCAAATTAAATAAACCTCACATAGGTATAAAGAAGGGTCAGTCCAAAAAGCAAGGTGATCATATAGAGAGCTGCAACTCTACTTTCTATGTAAGTTGTGTATCAGTAATTGGTAGAAAGGTTGATGCAGTGAATTTGTTGGCAAAGAACAAAGTGTTTTGTACTGTCCAGATCAATTGTAAATCCACTGAGCTCAAGGTAGACACTGATTTAAAGTGTAATGTTATATCAGCAGACACATTTGCTAAGGTGAGAACTAATGAACAACTCAATGTAGCTAGTAGTGCGAAACTTGTTGCTTATTGAGGTGAAGAAATTCAAACCCAAGGCTCAGTAATGCTTTCATGTTATTGGCCGAGAACTGTTACAACTTGTTATTCTATGTAGTTCAAAGACCTGTGCAGTCATTATTGGGTCTCTGAGACAGTTTGAGGATGAATCTGCTTTCTTTTACCAAAGAAGTTCATCATATAAGCACATATCTTAGTTCCAATTTTTCTGAAGCCACTTTCCCAGACTATGCTGATGTTTTCGATGACAAGTTGGGAAAACTTCCAGTTGTGTATTCTATGAAGTTTGACCAAGAGGTCAGTCCAGTAGTCAGACTAGCAAGAAAAGTTCCAGTAGCTATGCAAGATAAAGTCAAATGTCAGTTGGATAAAATGGTGCAGCAAGGTGTAATTTGTCCAATTACAGAACCAACTGAATGGATGTCATCCATTGTAGCAGCCCACAAATAAGGCTCAGACGCAATCAGAATATGTGTTGACCCAAGAGCAAAGCATTAAAGAGACCATATCATCCAATGTGTACAGTTGAGGAAGTTGCAGCCCTAATAACAAATGCCTCTGCTTTTTTCTGTATTGGGTGCAAAAAGTTCATTATCCAGATCACCCAGAAATACACTAGAAAAGCTTGACACAGAGAATTTTGACTTTGACGTAACGTAAGTGCATAATTTTTCTAATACGAGACGCATAATTTTTATGCCATGAGACTTGATGAGCTGAGAGATCACACAAAGACTGATCCAGTTTTGCAAAAGCTCAACTGCTACATTAATGTTGGATGGCTGTCAAAGCTATCTAGGGTACCACTGGAAGTGCAAACCTATTTCCTTACAGAGATGAGATGTTGATGGAAGATGGCATTGTTTTCAAAGGTCCTAAAATTGTTGTTCCTGCTTCCTTACAACATGAATATATTCAGATTTTGTCTCGTGGTCACCCAGTTTCTGACTCTACCAAAAGAAGGGCAAAAAAAATAGTATTTTGACGTTCACTAGTGAAAGACATTGATAAAGTACTTTCCTCTTGTTCAGTATGCAATAGTGCTAAACCGCATTTGCAAAAAGAACCACTTCAGCTAAGTCAAGTTCCTGAACTGCCTTGGTCAACAGTAGCCACTGACATATTCGAGTAGAACAATCAACATTACTTAATATTGGTAGACTCTTATTCAAACTAATTTGAGATGGACTTACTACCTTATCTGACATCCACTACTGCTATTACCAAGTTGAAACGTCATTTCTGTCCATGGTAGTCCACACAAAGTTATTTCTGATAATGATACTCAATTTACTAGTCAGTTGTTTCAAACATTTGCAAGAGAATGGGGATTTATACATGTTCCTAGTAGTCCAGAATATTCACAATCAAATGGACTAGTTGAACATGCAGCACAGAGTGCAAAGCAATTACTTGAAAGGTCAAAGTGTGACAATACTGATGTCTTTTTGAATTTACTTAATCTCAGAAACATACCCCCATGATGATATACTTGGCTTGCCTGCTCAGAGACTTCTATCCAGGCAAACTAGAACAACACTGTCTATTAGTTCCAGTTTATTGAGGCCTAAAGCTAAGAACAACTGAACCATTAGAGCCCAATTATTCAGGAAGCATTTTATCCAGAAGTTCAGTTATGATAAATTGAGCAGATTTATTCATCCATTAAAAGAAGTAGTGATAGTGAGGATATAAATGGTGAAAGGTTTTGACTGGATTGGTCAAGTAACAAGTATATGTACCAAGCCGAGATCCTACTTCATAGAAACTGAGGGTGTGGAGTACAGGAGAAATTGCAGACATCTTCTTCCCGTACCAGAATCATTATCACAGCATTGTTCCTGTGATGCAGACTCAAGAGCTTAGAGCAATCCAGGCAATGTTCCTCTTCCAGAACATGTCTTACCTTCTGATTTCAACTCTAATGATGTTCCTCATATCCCTAAGGTTGAACATTCAGTAGAGACAGTCCCATTTGCTAAATCTAATTCTAAATTTTATGTCACAAGATTTGGTCATATTACCAGACCTAGTAAGAAATACACAGATACCTGGACATAATTGTAAATATGCACCTAGTTCTGTATCATTGCATGACAAAAAACTATTTGTTTTGTTTGCATGTCAACTGATGTTCTCAGCATTGCATGGTCTATTTTTCAAAGAGGGAGGATGTAGAACAGAATGTGTGTGCTGTATCTTTAAGAAGCATATCAAGGACTGAACGTGCATATATAAATAGCAAGCACGTGCTATACTCAGTGTCACTTTGAGAGTGCAGCCAGAGAATGAGCATGTAAGAATGTAATAGCTAGTTTGTATATAAGTTACTTAAGTTAAAGTTAATAAGCTTCAATCGTGATGTGTTTGTACATAATAAAGCTGCTTGAACAGAACCCACAGAGACTCATCTGTTATATTCTAACTAGAAGAGCAACAGTAATTATAGCCTGTTCACTGCTGTAGCTTTTATGCAGTGAAACAACATTTAGTTTCTGCAAACAGTCCTGCTTATAATGCAGTACATGAGACAAGGATGTTAAATATGAAGCATAGTAACCACTGACCTACTGCTGCCTTATCTGGTTGGATTAAATAACTTACTATGTAAAGTTGGTTGGGGACATCAGCCTGAGACATCTGTGAAGTGTGTGTGTGTGTGTGTGTGTGTGTGTGTGTGTGTGTGTGTGTGTGTGTGTGTGTGCGTGTATGTGTGTGTGTGTGTGTGTGTGTGTGTGTGTGTGTGTGTGTGTGTGTGTGTGTGTGTGTATATATATATATATATATATATATATATATATATGGTTCTACCTGACATAATCAAACCACACAACACCGACAACCCACATCACCACCACCACATTATTCAGTCCAGTCCATAAACAACACAACTACACACCCTAACCGAAATAAATAACCGACAAACACACACAACAAACAACCCCATACACAAAAAAACACATCCCACCACACACCACACAACACACACAACACACACACCAAATCTTCACAAGCCCACACTAAACCTCCTAACTACCCTAAAGCTCCCACTACTATCTTTACACCCCTAACCCCCCTAACCCTAACTAACTTAACCGCCCTAACTCCTATCGCCCCTAACCCTAAAACCCACCCCTACCCTAACTATCATCCCCCCTACCCACCCCTACCCTCCACCCCCCCCTACCCACCACAAAGTCCGTCACTACTCCACCTGCACACCACCTTAACGTCCCCGGCATCCCCGGTACGTCGGTGCCATTCCCATTGTCCTCATCCTCTTCGGTTGTTGGTGTTGTCACCGGTCGTTCTCTTCTGTCTTCTTCGTCTCGATCTTCTGCTTTCAATCTTCTCTTCGGTTCTCTTCTTCTTCGCGGCGCATATATATATATATATATATATATATATATATATATATATCTCCTAGATACCTATCACGTGAAAACTGATTAATGTCAACCTTTACTTGCAGTACTCATGTTGTACTGAGCATAGTAAAAGAGATGTACCACTTGCTTGTTTTCACTGCTGTGAGAATAACATAAGGTGGCAGTACAAAGAAAAACAAAAGGACAAGCCATGTTCTGTGTGGATCACAACAGAGTTGCTTATAGTAATAAAAACAGCACTTAAAACAATACTTAATACATTTTAAAGGATCAGCTTCATAACTGTTCTGTTATTCAAGTACCTCTTAAAGCCAAGTACCAAATAATAAAGCTGGCCTTAATTAGAGTGCTATTCACTTGCTCAATGAGTCTTTCTATGGAGATTATGCAGAAAATTACACTGTGCCTGGCACTGTAAAGCAATATAGCAGCTCTGTCTGGCTCTTTATGAAAGTGGTATTATATTCAATTTTAATTCTCAATGTAGCACTTGGTATTTGTAGCCTTTGACTTAATCCTGAAATAAACATCTTTGTTTCTTGTTAATTAAAAATATATTGTTTTACTGAGTGTCACTGCAAAGGCAGCCAGTTATAATGCAACAGATCATAATGTTGTGCGTCCATTAATATGTTCACTTGAGGCTATATTACTTGTTTTTGCTTAAGTATGTGTGTCTATTTTTTTTTTAGTTTCCAGAATAAATTTTTTTTCATTTGAAAAAAATGCATTTCCTTTTCATGACAGACATACATGTCTATAAGGTCCAAAAATGTAATCCCAGCAGAGTTTTTTTGCAGGTAGAAAGAAAGAAAAGGACATGAATAAACTAGTCTCTCAACTCCTTTTGTTGAATAAAAATTAAATTCCAGTCATAAGATCGAATTGCCTCTTTTCCTCCTGGTTGTGCATAATAGACTTCCTGCTTCCAAGTTTTTACAGTGCTACATCATACACGGGTTCCAGAAGCTATGTATAAAAATACATTCATGTTTAACTCCAGCAGAAAAGATTTTATATATATATATATATATATATATATATATATATATATATATGTATATATATATACTTACATTTCTTACAGAGACCATTCACGTTTAACAAGGATGCTCATCTATCAGAAAATAAATAAATAAGACTTTTTTTTAAACTAAATAAGCTTTTTTTGCAGCAGTCACTATGGAGATTTCCTTTTCTGCTATCCAGTTGTAGGAATTATATTTAGAGATATGGAGATGGGGATGCAAAGACACTTTTTATTGTTTGCGTTAATATCAGTGATGTGCATTGTTGACTTAAATAAGTCATTGTTTTACAGCTCAGCATTTCCCAATTTGACGTTCTGCTATAAATCCATCACACGGCTTTGAATAGCAGCAGAATTATTAATTAATTAATTAATTAATTAATTAATTAATTTTTGTCACAGGTGATGTTGTTAGTTAATAAGCACCCATTAAAGGAGAGGAAGGTAGTTGTATATTTTTTGCCAGGAAATAATATAATACAATTTTTATTGCAATTATTGGAACTCTGTTTAAATATTATGTATTTTGAATTTGATATGTTAAAGGGAATGGTAATGGATATATATTCTCACCAAGGTATAACATTTGTCCTTAGCAATGAACCATTTAGCATCCTAATAGTTAGGATCTTTTGTCTAGACAGATGGTTGGTGTTTGCTACTAGTCAGCTAGCCACTTTCCTATATACCTGTACCTCACTGATTTTGGATCCACACCATATCCTTTAATTTTCTGACCATCCTCCTTTATGGTACAATGATAAAGACCTTTCACTTGGGTTCCTGTCTCTGTCTCCATGGTGATATAATCATGTAACCGGACCATGCTAAACTGGCAAGATACTTGCTGCCTAAAGACACCTGAAGGACTATTTACCTTGTTTACCAACACCATATTCATGCCTGTTTGCAAAACATTTTCTGTGATATTGCCCTAATAAATTAAAATCCAGTCCTAAAACCCAAAATGATCTGTTTATTTGGTTGACTATTGTTAAAGTAAGCTGTAAACCATAACATTGGCGGATCACTTACCACTAGAGGCTACTCACTATGAAATCTCACATTTTTTTCCTTTCAAAAACTGCTGTCTCCAAGCACTGCAGTTGCCATAGATGATTAATTATCTGACTAAATAAATGAAGTACAAACACTGGAATCACAACATTATTTGTAGAAAGCAAAGCAATTTGTATTTGCAGACGTGGAAGGCATCTGCTTTCTCTAACTTATTCCCATGTTGTTAAAAAAAGTTTCAGCAAAAACAAGGAATCTGATTTCCAGTTTTTAAGCAGTTTTATAGAAAGTGCCTGAAACTAAAACTTTCTAAAAATCTCTCCTGGATTTCAGCAATACTTGTCAGCTTCTTGCCAGCCTTGTGGCATAGAAGGATAAAGCCTTATCTGCAACCCAGGTGACCTGAGTTCAGATGGTGGCTTAGACATCTGACTATGCTGGTAGGGTGCATCTATTCTGGGGGGATGTGCCTACATATGTTTAGTGGAGCTCTGCCCAAGAATGGTGCTTAGAAAGATAGCACAGAGCTTGGAGAGGGGGATAAAATAGGCATGTCCACCCTTTAGAGCTCAGGGCAGAACACTTTCTCAAGCTGCTCCTTCACTTTGCCAACTCAGTTTGGTATTGACTTTGAAATGTAGGGTGGGACATAGGGCTAGTAGAAAAAAGTCAGCTTTGACCAAAGTATGATAGTCCAGCTCCCTTGTTTCATCCTCAGAGATTGAGAGATTCTATAGCCAATGATGATTGTGAGGTTCTTTCCATACACATGGATGGTAACTGACCAGCAAAGGGACATGGCAGTGTGCGCTCCCAAGGTATTTACACTGACAGAAAGAGCTCAGGGAATCAGAAGTCAGCAGTAAGCTGGAACAAACAAATAATAATTATCCTTTCTTAAGCATAAGAGATTGTTAAAAAGTACCTTTGTCTTGGTTGATTCCATTACTTTGCTCTGCATCTAAATTCATTTAGTACTTCTTCAGATCTCAATAAAGTGAAAATGTCTGCTGGGAAGTCTGGAAATTAGAAAACTATTGGGTTCAAATACAAGTTTATAATTAACACTGAGTATGTTTGTGACAGCTTCATAAAACTGAATAATACATGAGGATAAACCAGAGCTCTAAAATTAACATCACCATGATTAAGAAAAGTGGAACATTAAAGGGGAAATTGTAGAACACGATGGTTCAAAACTCTTTCAGGCACTCCTAATGAGATCATCTCCTGTATATATTTTAGATTTGCTACTAGCTCATCTGATTAGATATCCATAACATGAGTAACTCTGTTAAATAAATTCTGGGAAAGTTAGATTTTCTGCACACAATGGGAAACTGTATGGATGTTCAAGCAATGACGCAAGTGATTGAAGCTACTTTCTTACAGTAGATAATCTCTGAAGTTATCATTATGTCTCTGCAGTGGCAAGTACTTGATAAACCAGCTGCTGAATTTCATTTTGTACCTGATCTGCTAATAAGAAAACAGACCAAACCAAAATAACCATTGTGACCTTTTATTGAACATAATGCCACAATTATAAAAATGCCACCAATAATTCATGTAATGACAGACTAGCCAGTTTCACATATTTAGACGACCCTTTCCAGGTGGCATATCAACCACATTGCCCAACCCAAGCACCATTTTAGTACTTGTGTACTAACTAGTGTCTGCTTCTGCTCACACTTCATTAAAGGACAACAATGGGATTTTATTATTAAATGCTCAACTTCTCTGTCCTTTTTCTCCCTTTTTATTGTCCTTGCTATGAATAAACACGAAAACAGCATTTAAAATATTTTAAATCAACCTTTTCTCTCCACTAGAACAGTACCTTACTATACTGGGATAGTTTCACTTTCAAAAAACATTTACCCCACCCTGGAAAATCTTGCTATAGTCTCCAATTCATTGATGTCATCAAGACTAATGAATACAGGTAGTTTTCTGTCCAATTCCCTCCCCAAACTGACATCACAACAACCGTCCTAAAAACCCACCCATGATGTGATGTCACAGCTCCCTGGTTCTTCCCCTACCCATACAGAAAGTAAAGGCTAGAACAAGGAAACACTACATGAGTCAAGTCTCCTGCTGTAAGCTGTCAATCACAGCAGGTAACAGCTCAAATTACCCTTAGCTCTTTGACAGCTAGGAAAGTTAGGTGTAAAGGGGGATGGGAGATGAGTCAAACTAGTACAAGTCAGGCTTCACAATTTAGCTTTTCTAAAAAGAAGCAGTAGTAAAAAGAACTTTGAATGTCAGTTCTGTGGCATTTGCACTGTTTGTGTTTTAAGTAGTCATTGAACAGCATGGAATGTTACTTAAAACTGACTGAAAGACAGCAGTGTATGCATGTAAAATCAGTACAGTGACAGGAGCTTTAGAAAGAAAGAGGCCTGCATGATGTAATTTTTTACAGACAAGCACTACATTGTGAGATACCTAGAGGCAGATTAAACAATCATAATTACTTCAAGATGCCAGACCTCACGTGTTCAGACTCAAAAATAATATATAAAAATGTTTAAAAACCTGTAAATAGTCCCAGAATTGTGTTAAAATGTAGGAAACACCAAACAATTCTGAACTAAACATGTTTTTTGAGTCTGTGGGTGCAGTTCTCCTTTAAATTCCAGCACAGTTGAAAAGGCCCAGGAAAGCAAAGGGGAAGCCAAAATGCGAGGAATGTTCTTCCCCATGGCAGCCCGCCAGGCCTTTCCCCTCACCTATCTTGGCTTTGCTGATTAACTGGGATAAACTGGCAACCCAAAACACTTGCAAAACATTGTAATATACAACTGTATAGTGGAATTAGAAAATACCATTCATATTTAATGAACATAAAAGAAATTATAACAAATTATGAATTGCCAAAAAGTCAAGGGTAATACAAGGCAAATGAATACCATCTGATCTAAACCAAAGAGGGTCTTGGCCCAAAAAGTTTCATTGTTTAAGTACATTAAATTAAATGCTATAGCTGTTCTGCAAATCATATGGCTGGTGTCTCTGCTGCAATAAATGATTTCATATTGGTCCAGTGAAGTCTTGGGATTATAACTGACCAGCAAGTAATAGTAGTAGGACAACTTTCCTGAATTAAAAACATTTTAAATATTGCAGAGAGTATGATGTCTTTTAAGCAAGAGACCAATACCACTGCTAGCCAGATGTACAAATGTTAATCTAAGAATTCCAACTTGATGAATTACTGAATGAAGACCATTTCTAAGTGGAAACTGTGAGCAATGCAATACAGGAAAACCTTTCCATACCACATAAGATTGGTATAAACCCAAGTGGAGGTTTTTGGGTCTTGCAGATATCTTTCTGGCTATTAAAACAATGTACAAACGACCAATGATAACCACACAAGCCAATCCTGAAAGCAAAACTGAAGTTACTGCAAGATACATTTCCCTTATATATTTCTAAAAGGCTGAGAGAGAAAACATCACCCCACCCTTTTAATAACTTCAACAGATTTCTCTGCACTGGCCGGAAGCTCTACAGATATGATATGAATGGGGTGAAACCCTAGGTTGGAATTGTCTACATTTTCATGGCTCTAGGAGGAAGATCCCAAAAACCTCTGAGGTGTTGGGCCTCAGAACACCCCTGGGCAAACGCTATTTCCACAATAACACACACCCTTTAGGGCATTATTTCTTACTTATTAATTAGTAATCATACTTGAACTAAAATACTCCTCTCTGCAATTAAAAGTAATTGTCATTCTCTTGTTTAATTATTAATGTAATGAATATAGCTAAATAAGAAGTAAAGCTCCAGTTACAAACAGATTTCTAACTACCACACCAGTCAGCGGGAAAAATAAGGAGGAAGGTACTTAGGCCATGATGACTGAAAAAATACCAACAACAGCATGTGCCACTTTACCTGACAAGAAGGCTTCAACTTTGAGGAAAGGAAACTAAGTACTGAATGCAAAGCCAACAACAAATTTCTGACACTCTCAGTAAACTGTTGATAACAGGCATGATTTTCTTTCTTCTTATTTATTTGTATAATATAGCATACATGCTGCAACAGAAAAAACAAAAGGAAGTTGAGGGGAGGAGCGCCAACTGAAAACCTCCTGACTGGCAAGCAGGAAAAAAATCCTGTAAACAATGGTGTTAGCTAAACAAAAAAAGAAGTAGCACCTGACTAGAACCGAACCAGCAGCATAGCATTTGGTGAGCTTTGTGTCTAACCATTAAACCAAGAAGCAGCTCCTACCTGAAAATCCTAATTTCATGACAAAAGTCCAAAATCAACAGTTATCCACTAAGACAATTCCATCCAACACTGTCAGAGAGGATGAGAATGCTGGTCAATACAATAAACAAACGTGATGTTCTAGCTGAATGTGTTCACACCATTGCTGCTGAATACAATAAACACACCTAAAGTTCTAGATGAACGTGCTTATGCCACTGATTCTCAATGCAATAAACAAACCTAAAGTTCTAGATGAACGTGCTTATGCCACTGATTCTCAATGCAATAAACAAACCTAAAGTTCTAGATGAACGTGCTTATGCCACTGCTTCTCAATGCAATAAACAACCATAAAGTTCTAGCTGAATGTGTTTACACCACTGCTGCTGAATACAATAAATAAACAAACGTAAAGTTCTAGATGAATGTGCTTACATCACTGCTGCTGAATACAATAAACAAACGTAACGTTCTAGATGAATGTGCTTATGCCACTGCTGCTCAATGCAATAAACAAATGTGCCATTCTAGCTGAATGTGTTTAAACCACTGTTGTGATTCCTCTCCCTAAACACTTGGATCCTTTAACAACTCCCTCTGTGATTTTGAAAATAATTTGTGTTTAAGGCTGCAGCAGGTAAAAACAAATGCACTCATAAACCATTGAGATCTTGGAACACTAAACTGGCACAGTTTCTGGAAAAGACTAAATGGTCTTCAACTTTATAGCAGAGCTAATTACTACATACTGCATACAACCCCTTTGCAGACATACTGTATACGTGATTACTTCATTCATTCCTGTTTCACAAGTTACATAATCAGAGCAATTCTAAGAGCAGACTAAAACTACTAGCATAGGGGCTTCACTGAGATGATTCCTAACCTATAGGATACCCTTAGAAATTATACCCAGCTGTTGATTATTTCTGGCTGCATTGAGCAAGTTAAAACAACATCAGCTGTGTAGCATTAAATCTATAACCTTCACAGTCACAGAGCCATTACATTTATTGTTTGCTATACAAATATGCATTCTGTCTGTTATCAGCTTTATTAAGACATAGAAACATTTATTTTACAGCTATCTTGATGGTGATAGAAGGACTTTAACTGAGTCTGGGTCTCAGTTCCAAAGTATACATTTTTACACATTGTACCTCACCCTGATGATATTTCGCTGGAATGTCAACAAGAAACCTCTAATTATTTTTTCCTCAATTAATTTTTTCTTCCATCAGGCTGTCCCAAATTGATATAGGCTATTTGATCTATTGCAAGTTTGCTAAGATGCATTTGAATCTAGCCAACTGGACAAGAATAGGACTTACATTTAGCAGTAACAGAAATAAGTATTTTATATAAGGGTAATCCCCATACTCTTATGCAGAAACAAACCCATCTAACTCTACTTTGTAATATAACAAACTCCAAGGATCCTAAATCTCTGTTCCAGTGTAAGTCAAGTTTCCATCCGGCTGGTTTGTCTCACCAAACTGGTCAGCAGGCAGATGACTAAATGCCTTTTAGAACACTGGTCAAATATAAACCTTTACATTCTACCTCCCACACAGCATTGTCATCTGGTCTTGTCAATATTTCACTTTTATCTAGTTTTCTAAATTCAGCTCCCATTATGGTGTGATAGATTATTCTGTGTTTTATATTCTGTACTGTAAATAGGGAATACTGAATACTGTTTATTTTGTGTAGAGGATAGCCTTTAAGCTAACATAAATATTTGTTTGCATGTTGTGCTAAAGAATCTTGTATTTTGCAATTTAGTAATATTGTATGTTGAAGCTGTCCTCTTTTAATAGTTCCCGGAAGAATACTTTTCTTCATCTAATTTCACCCCAGTCAATGAAAACTAAAAAATAAGCAACAAAGTAAAACATATTTGCATTGCAAATCACTCTCTTATTCAATTATGTGTTCAGATAATGTAATTATTTTTTGCTTGCCGTGTAAAATGTGCATGGTGTCAAGCACTTACGGTGTGCTGTGCTGTTGTATGCAAACCGTCTGGATCTTAGGTAGCTCTAAAATTGTAGTCACTAGCTTGTTTTTCCAGTAAGAAGCCATATTTATTAACATGGCAGTGTGCAGGTGTGATTAACATTATCTTCCCACTTTTTAAAGGCAAGGCACTCAAATGTGGCTGTTTGCTGAAGGAAACTCTTTGTGCACTTGGAAGACTAAAGTTCTTCAATTAATTACTTTGGAGGTTGCTACTGGTTGATGTTTGTTGTGGCTTGCTTTGTGCTTATGCAATAGATGGTTTCAGGAAGTGTGTACAAATTATATATGGCCTTCATTTTTATTTAGAGAGCCACTGGTTGATTCCTGCCTTCTGTGAACTTTGCCTGTAAATAAGAACATGATTTGAAAGAAAGTACTCTACTTTTGCCAGTTTGGCTTTTTCCTAAAAACTCTAATTGCATGGTTATACAGTTTTTACAATAGAATAAATTGCCATCCTCGGAACCTACTATGGTATCAGTGTTTTGTGTGATATCAAGAAAAAGCCTGCCTTTAATTTTCTGTCTATTGTAGTAGTATTTTATTGTATTAATTCTGCTGTATTTATGTACAGCATGTTATTCCACATTATCAAAGCAGATGAAATCACTAAAATCCTACTTTGAAGCTTGCTAGTAATTAAAAAAAGACAATGATAACAACAAAAGTTGTTTTAGCAATTTGAGAAATATAGAAATAGAGAAAGAAAACAAATAAAAATACAGTATATTATTTTTAAAGATGAAAATATATGTTCATTAGGTTTCCACTATGACTCATCAAGTCACAACTTGATGAGGAGGTAACTTGCAATGTACAACTGGCTGGGACATTAACCATATGAAAAACCTACATGTGTTTCTTGTGGCAGGTGGGCTCTTTGCACCCGCACATGCATCCTCAAACCCCAAAAACTTATATATAAAATAGTCCACAGCTGTACAAACATGAAGAATGGAGAAATACTCCTAAAAGATGGACTCACTGCTCTTACCCACAGTAACTGCACTGATAGTGATTTCCTATAGGTTCATAGGTTCATAGGTTCATACTAGGCTATCTGCCCTAGGGCATTTATAAGCCTAGCCAGAGTGTGTGTGGCTTTCACCACCCCTTAGGATGAGAATACTATACCCATTAGTTTGCTGTGCCTCTGTCCAGCAGTGACACAGAGATGATTCCCGGGGTAAACCTACGATCTCCCATCCACTCGTCAAGATTTCTCTTGAACAGAGTCAGTGAGGGGCTCTGCCTCACATGGACTGGGATTCTGTTCCATAGTGTAGGGAGTCTCTGGGTGATGAATCTGTCCCTCCAGCACATCCTATTTATATCCGTGTTGAGGTTTAAGTCTCTTGCTCTCGTGGCTCTGCTGGATTTGGATTTTTTGAGGTGGAGCATGTCCATTAATTCCGGGTTGGACATGGCCTTGTATGTCAGGCACAGATCACCTCTGAGCAGGCGGTATGCGACTGAATAGAGCTGGAGTTTCTTCAGTCGGGCATCGTATGACATATGTTTGAGCCCCTTTATCCTTTTGGTGAGGAACTTTTGGGGTCTTTCCAACTGCTGCAGGTGTCGGGTAAGGTACATTCTGAATGGGGCGTTGTACTCAATCATTGGTCTGATAAGTGAAGAGTACAGGGGTACAATGACCTCTCCTGATCTGGATGTGAATCCATTCATGATCAGGTGGGCAATGTAGAAGGTCTTCCTAATCACTTTGGCAATGTGAGTGTCAAAAGAGAGGTTACTGTCAACTTGGGTCCCCAGGTCCCTGATAACTTCTTCCGTGTTTAATGGATTACCACCTATGTGGTAATTAGGGGTTACCTTGTTTTTCCCAAAGGGTATGACTATACATTTTTTGGCATTTAGCTTAAGGCCATTGCTCTGGCACCAGTTATCCATTTCTATGAGACCTGTCTGGAGGATGTCTGTGTCTGATGGAGTGTCAATTATGGTGCCCAGTTTGCAGTCATCTGCAAATTTTGTCAGCCACAATCCCCCTATGTTTGCCTGCACTTCATAAAAATAAATGCCGAACAAGAGGGGGCCCAGGACTGAGCCCTGTGGGACACCGCTCGTGACCGGCTTAGAGTCTGACATGGCACCAGCAACTCTAACCCTGTGTGTTCTGTCCTTGAGCCAGTTTGCAACCCATCTTGTGACATATGGGTTTACATCTAAGCTGGTGAGCTTTTCTATGATGCCCGAGTGGGGTATTGTGTCGAACGCTTTTGCTAGGTCAAGGTAGGCTGTGTGAACTGCCTTACCCTCATCAATGGCCTTAGTGACTGTTTCAAAAAAGTCGACCAAGTTCAAGAGGCAGGATCTGCCCTTGACAAAGCCAAATTGGGTAGGATCCAGTGTCTGTAGGTCCCCAATGTCTTTATTTATGAGTTCCATTATGATCCTCTCCATAGCTTTGCAGACAAGGCTCGTCAAGCTTATGGGGCGGTAATTTCCAGGATCCGTAGAAGCACCGCCTTTGTGGAGTGGAACCACAGTTGCCGTACGCCATTCTTTGGGTACGTATCCTGTAGTAAGGCTAAGATTAAACAGCAGCCTTATGTGTGGGTTTAGTTCCTCATTGAGTTCGTGTAGCACACAGCCGGGGACACCGTCCGGTCCCATTGATGCTGTGTTTTTTTGCTTTAGAGAGAGCAGCTCTCACCTGGGCATCTGAGATGTTTGGGAGGCTAGACTCTGGTGGGATAGATATTTCTCCTTTTGGGGGGGAAGGAGGGGAGAAATTTGCACTAACCTGTCTGCCAGTATGTTGGCAATGTCTGTGGGTTCAGTGATTTTTTTATCATTTTGGACTAATTCTGAGCATATCTGGGAGTTTCCACCCAGGTTTCTAACATAGCTAAAGGAGGCCTTATGATTGTCTTTTGTGTCATTAGCGATTTTTCTCTCAAAGTTGGCCTTGGATGATTTTATGAGTGATCGTAGTTTTTTGCTAGTATTGATCAGAGCTGCCTTCCCTTTTAGGGATTTTGCTCTGTCATGTAGTAGCTTTCTCCTCTTGTTGTAGAGTTTGTTTATGGCTGGGGTCCACCAGACCAGGCACCTGCCTTTGGTGGAAAGGGTCTTGATTTTATTAGGGATTGCTTGATCCATACATTCCTGGAGGTGCTCGTAGAAGGCATTTGTAAGGGTTTCAGCAGCGTGGGTTGTGGTTTCCACTGGCTCGGGGGCCTTGAAGGATACCACTCCAGTCTTAAGAAGTGTGAAGTTTGCTTTTGAGAAGTTCTTCACTGTGGTCTTTTTTGCTGGGGGTGGAGGCGGGATGTGGATCTCCAATGAGATTAATTTATGGTCTGATCTCACTAATGAGGGATATACTTCCGGTGTGGATCATTTTGTCCCCATGTTTGTGATGATCAGGTCTAGTATATTTTCTCCTCTTGTGGGAATGGTGACTAGTTGTTCCATAGCATTTGAGTTTATGAACTCCAGGAACCTTTGGGCTAGGGTGTTGGGGCTTGAGTAATGTTCCCAGTCTATGTTTGGGTAGTTGAAGTCACCCAATATGATGGTGTTTGGAGAGACATTCATACTCTCCAGTGTCTTCAGGAAAGCTGTGTGGGTTTCCTGAGTTTGAGAAGGTGGTCTGTAGCATGCTACAAACTGTAGGGCAGTTTTACCTATGGTTAATTGCACCTGGATGGTCTCCAATGCTTCGTGCGTTGCCACTAACCTGGAGGTGTGGGTATCCTTTATGAATATGGATACTCCCTCTCCTTTTGTGGTTCGATCCGGATTTTGGGGCCGGAACGCATGATATGAGGTATAACCTGATAGTGCTGGGGTGCTCTCAGGAGCCTTGAGCCAGGTTTCAGTCACAGCACAGACATCGATGTTCTCCATACTGAGGAGGGCTTCGAGGGTGTGCATCTTGAGGTTTAGACTTCTGGCATTGAGCAGTATTACCCTTAGTTTTTCTCCATTTTTGTTTTCTAGGGCGGTAGGTTTATCATTTGAGCCTTGCCTAAAAAAGGCACTATGGGGGTGGCAAGAGCCTTTGCCAATATCCGGAAGCCCAGGGGTGACAGGTGCAAGCCATCCCTTGTGAAGCAGCGTGGTTTGTCAAGCATGTCATCCCAGGCAGACAGACATTGGATCCCCTTAGAATGACACCAGTAATTAAGCCAATTATTAAAGCTGATCATTTTGTCTCTGTATTGTGGCATCATTCTTGGTGAGGGTAGGATACTGCTCAGGGTCAGGGTCATACCGACCTGGGCTACATAATCTGAGAGCTCCTCTATGTCTCTTTTCATGTAGTCCAGGGAGGTACATCTCAGGTCGTTCACACCAGCATGGACAATGACTGAGTCATACTTGTACTTGCTGTGGAGTGACCTGAGTGCTTGTGTTATGTGGCGGATTCTAGCGCCTGACAGGCAGCTTACTGTGATCTTTTCCTTGTTCAGTCTGGTGAGTGGGACTGTATGGGACCTATGGAAAAAAATAACTGTAGAGTTGAAGTTCACTGACTTGTGCTTCATGAGTAAAAATCTCATCTGATGCCTGCAGCCATACAGCCAGACATCAAGCCAGAAAACTTCAGTTAAGTAGCATTTTCATAAAATGAAAGCAGTATATAAGGCAGAGCACAAACAATAAGGGAGCAGCCCACATTACAGGCAAGTCACAAAGCAGAGATAAATGTAGCCAATTTAATTTAATGAAAACATATTTTGCCAGTATTGATGTTTCTGTGATACATATAATACAGGACCACATCTGAAGACACAGGGAATCAGATCTGATAACTATTCTACTGACCCTACTTATAACTACAGGTGAAAGACTGAAAGCTGTATTGTTACACAGGATAGAAGATCAGGTTTATCAGATATACAAAGCAATATAAGACCTTGATGCCACGTTTGTTGATATAAATAAATATCATGGGCAATCGCTTTGAACTAGCTCTTTGTGAAAGTGGTATTATATGCAATTTTAATTATCAATGTAGCACTTGGTATTTGTAGCCTTTGACTTAATCCTGAAATAAACATCTTTGTTTCTTGTTAATTAAAAATATATTGTTTTACTGAGTGTCACTGCAAAGGCAGCCAGTTATAATGCAACAGATCATAATGTTGTACGTCCATTAATATGTTCACTTGAGGCTATATTACTTGTTTTTGCTTAAGTATGTGTGTCTATTTTTTTTAGTTTCCAGAATAATTTTTTTTTCATTTGAAAAAAATGCATTTCCTTTTCATGACAGACATACATGTCTATAAGGTCCGAGACGTAGGATTATAAAAATGTAATCCCAGTAGAGTTTTTTTTGCAGGTAGAAAGAAAGAAAAGGAGATGAATAAACTAGTCTCTCAACTCCTTTTGTTGAATAAAAATTAAACTCCAGTCATAAGATCTAATTGCCTCTTTTCCTCCTGGTTGTAAATAATAGACTTCCTGCTTCCAAGTTTTTACAGTGCTACATCATACACGGGTTCCAGAAGCTATGTATCCACTGTTTCATGCAGCAAAAAATACATTCATGTTTAACTCCAGCAGAAAAGATTATATATATATATATATATATATATATATATATATATATATATATATATATAAATACTTACATTTCTTACAGAGGCCATTCACGTTTAACAAGGATGCTCATCCATCAGAAAAAAATAAATAAGACTTTTTTTTAAACTAAATAGGCTGTTTTTGCAGCAGTCACTATGGAGATTTCCTTTTCTGCTATCCAGTTGTAGGAATTATATTTAGAGATATGGAGAATGGGATGCAAAGGCACTTTTTATTGTTTGTGTTAATGTCAGTGATGTACATTGTTGACTTAAATGAGTCATTGTTTTACAGCTCAGCATTTCCCAATTTGATGTTCTGCTATAAATCATTTACATGGCTTTGAATAGCAGCAGAATTATTAATTTATTAATTAATTAATTTTTGTCACAGTTGATGTTGTTAGTTAATAAGCACCCATTAAAGGAGAGGAAGGTAGTTGTATATTTTTTGCCAGGAAATAATATAATACAATTTTTATTGCAATTATTGGAACTCTGTTTAAATATTATGTATTTTGAATTTGATATGTTAAAGGGAATGGTAATGGATATATATTCTCACCAAGGTATAACATTTGTCCTTAGCAATGAACCATTTAGCATCCTAATAGTTAGGATCTTTTGTCTAGACAGATGGTTGGTGTTTGCTACTAGTCAGCTAGCCACTTTCCTATATACCTGTACCTCACTGATTTTGGATCCACACCATATCCTTTAATTTTCTGACCATCCTCCTTTATGGCATAATGATAAAGACCTTTCACTTGAGTTCCTGTCTCTGTCTCCATGGTGATATAATCATGTAACTGGACCATGCTAAACTGGCAAGATATTTGCTGCCTAAAGACACCTGAAGGACTATTTACCTTGTTTACCAACACCATATTCATGCCTGTTTGCAAAACATTTTCTGTGATATTGCCCTAGTAAATTAAAATCCAGTCCTAAAGCCCAAAATGATCTGTTTATTTGGTTGACTATTGTTAAAGTAAGCTGTAAACCATAACACTGGCGGATCACTTACCTCTATAGGCTACTCACTATGAAATCTCACATTTTTTTTCCTTTTCAAAACTGCTGTCTCCAAGCACTGCAGTTGCCATAGATGATTAATTATCTGACTAAATAAATGAAGTAGAAAGACTGGAATCAAAACATTATTTGTAGAAAGCAAAACAGTTTGTCTTTGCAGACGTGGAAGGCATCTGCTTTCTCTAACTTATCCCCATGTTGTTAAAAAAAGTTTCAGCAAAAACAAGGAATCTCATTTCCAGTTTTTAAGAAGTTTCATAGAAAGTGCCTGAAACTAAAACTTTGTAAAAATCTCTCCTGGATTTCAGCAATACTTGTCAGCTTCTTGCCAGCCTTGTGGCATAGAAGGATAAAGCTTTATCTGCAACCCAGGTGACCTGAGTTCAGATGGTGGCTTAGACATCTGACTGTGCTGGTGGGGTGCATCTATTCTGGGGGATGTGCCTACATATGTTTAGTGGAGCTCTGCTCAAGAATGGTGTTTAGAAAGATAGCACAGAGCTTGGAGAGGGGGATAAAATAGGCATGTCCACCCTTTAGAGCTCAGGGCAGAAAGCTTTCTCAAGGTGCTCCTTCACTTTGCCAACTCAGTTTGGTATTGACTTTGAAATGCAGGGGTGGGACATAGGGCTAGTAGAAAAAAGTCACCTTTGGCCAAAGTATGATAGTCCCAGCTCCTTTGTTTCATCCTCAGAGACTGGGAGATTCTATAGCCAATGATGATTGTGAGGTTCTTTCCATAACAATGATGGTAACTGACCAGCAAAGGGACATGGCAGTGTGCGCTCCCAAGGTAATTACACTGACAGAAAGAGCTCAGGGAATCGGAAGTCAGCAGTAAGTTGGAACAAACAAATAATAATTATCCTTTCTTAAGCATAAGAGATTGTTAAAAAGTACCTTTGTCTTGGCTGATTCCATTACTTTGCTCTGCATCTAAATTCATTTAGTACTTCTTCAGATCTCAATAAAGTGAAAATGTCTGCTGGGAAGTCTGGAAATTAGAAAACTATTGGGTACAAATACAAGTTTATAATTAGCACTGAGTATGTTTGTGACAGCTTCATAAAACTGAATAATACATGAGGATAAACCAGAGCTCTAAAATTAACATCACCATGATTAAGAAAAGTGGAACATTAAAGGGGAAATTGTAGAACATGATGGTTCAAAACTCTTTCAGGCACTCCTAATGAGATCATCTCCTGTATATATTTTAGATTTGCTACTAGCTCATCTGATTAGATATCCATAACATGAGTAACTCTGTTAAATAAATTCTGGGAAAGTTAGATTTTCTGCACACAATGGGAAACTGTATGGATGTTCAAGCAGTGATGCAAGTGATTGAAGCTACTTTCTTACAGTAGATAATCTCTGAAGTTATCATTATGTCACTGCAGTGGCAAGTACTTGATAAACCAGCTGCTGAATTTCATTTTGTACCTGATCTGCTAATAAGAAAACAGACCAAACCAAAATAACAATTGTGACCTTTTATTGAACATAATGCCACGATTGTTAACATGCCACCAATAATTCATGTAATGACAGACTAGCCAGTTTCACATATTTAGACGACCCTTTCCAGGTGGCATACCAACCACATTGCCCAACCCAAGCACCATTTTAGTACTTGTGTACTAACTAGTGTCTGCTTCTGCTCACACTTCATTAAAGGACAACAATGGGATTTTATTATTAAATGCTCAACTTCTCTGTCCTTTTTCTCCCTTTTTATTGTCCTTGCTATGAATAAACACCAAAACAGCATTTAAAAGATTTTAAATCAACTGTTTCTCGCCACTAGAACAGTACCTTACTATACTGGGATAGTTTCACTTTCAAAAAACATTTACCCCACCCTGGAAAATCTTGCTATAGTCTCCAATTCATTGATGTCATCAAGACTAATGAATACAGGTAGTTTTCTGTCCAATTCCCTCCCCAAACTGACATCACAACAACCGTCCTAAAAACCGACCCATGATGTGATGTCTCAGCTCCCTGGTTCTTCCCCTACCCATACAGAAAGTAAAGGCTAGAACAAGGAAACACTACATGAGTCAAGTCTCCTGCTATAAGCTGTCAATCACAGCAGGTAACAGCTCAAATTACCCTTAGCTCTTTGACAGCTAGGGAAGTTAGGTGTAAAGGGGGATGGGAGATGAGTCAAACTAGTACAAGTCAGGCTTCACAAAAGACTGCAATTTAGCTATTCTAAAAAGAAGCAGTAGTAAAAAGCACTTTGAAAGTCAGTTCTGTGGCATTTGCAGTGTTTGTGTTTTAAGTAGTCATTGAACAGCATGCAATGTTACTTAAAACTGACTGAAAGACAGCAGTGTATGCATGTAAAATCAGCACAGTGACAGGAGCTTTAGAAAGAAAGAGGCCTGCATGATGTAATTTTTTACAGACAAGCACTGCATTGTGAGATACCTAGAGGCAGATTAAACAATCAGAATTACTTCAAGATGCCAGACCTCACGTGTTCAGACTCAAAAATAATGTATAAAAATGTTTAAAAACCTGTAAATAGTCCCAGAATGGTGTTAAAATGTAGGAAACACCAAACAATGCTGAACTAAACATGTTTTTTGAGTCTGTGGGTGCAGTTCTCCTTTGAATTCCAGCACAGTTGAAAAGGCCCAGGAAAGCAAAGGGGAAGCCAAAATGCGAGGAATGTTCTTCCCCATGGCAGCCTGCCAGGCCTTTCCCCTCACCTATCTTGGCTTTGCCTATTTAACTGCGATAAATTGGCGACCCAAAACACTTGCAAAACATTGTAATATACAACTGTACAGTGAAATTAGAAAATACCATTCATATTTAATGAACATAAAAGAAATAATAACAAATTATGAATTGCCAAAAAGTCAAGAGTAATACAAGGCAAATGAATACCATCTGATCTAAACCAAAGAGGGTCTTGGCCCAAAAAGTTTCATTGTTTAAGTACATTAAATTAAATGCTATAGCTGTTCTGCAAATCATATGGCTGGTGTCTCTGCTGCAATAAATGATTTCATATTGGTCCAGTGAAGTCTTGGGATTATAACTGACTAGCAAGTGATAGTAGTAGGACAACTGTCCTGAATTAAAAACATTTTAAATATTGCAGAGAGTAGATGTCTTTTAAGCAAGGGACCAATATCATTGCTAGCCAGATGTACAAATGTTAATCTAGGAATTCCAACTTGATGAATTACTGAATGAAGACCATTTCTAAGTGGAAACTGTGAGCAATGCGATACAGGAAAACCTTTCCATACCACATAAGATTGGTATAAACCCAAGTGGAGGTTTTTGGGTCTTGCAGATATCTTTCTGGCTATTAAAACAATGTACAAACGACCAATGATAACCACACAAGCCAATCCTGAAAGGAAAACTAAAGTTACTGCAAGATACATTTCCCTTATATATTTCTAAAAGGCTGAGAGAGAAAACATCACCCCACCCTTTTAATAACTTCAACAGATTTCTCCGCACTGGCCAGAAGCTCAACAGATATGATATGAATGGGGGTTAAACCCTAGGTTGGAATTGTCTACATTTTCAGGGCTCTAGGAGGAAGATCCCAAAAACCTCTGAGGTGTTGGGCCACAGAACACCACTGGGCGAATGCTATTTCCACAATAACACACACCCTTTGGGGCATTATTTCTTGCTTATAAATTAGTAATCATACTTGAACTAAAATACTCCTCTCTGCAATTAAATGTAATTGTCATTCTCTTGTTTAATTATTAATGTAATGAATATAGTTAAATAAGAAGTAAAGCTCCAGTTACAAACAGATTTCTAACTACCACACCAGTCAGCGGGAAAAATAAGGAGGAAGGTACTTAGGCCATGATGACTGAAAAAATACCAACAACAGCATGTGCCACTTTACCTGACAAGAAGGCTTCAACTTTGAGGAAAGGAAACTAAGTACTGAATGCAAAGCCAACAACAAATTTCTGACACTCTCAGTAAACTGTTGATAATAGGCATGATTTTCTTTCTTCTTATTTTTTTGTATAATATAGCATACATGCTGCAACAGAAAAAACAAAAGGAAGTTGAGGGGAGGAGCGCCAACTGAAAACCTCCTGACTGGCAAGCAGGAAAAAAAAAACCTGTAAACAATGCTGTTAGCTAAACAAAAAAAGAAGTAGCACCTGACTAGAACTGAACCAGCAGCATAGCATTTGGTGAGCTTTGTGTCTAACCATTAAACCAAGAAGCAGCTCCTACCTGAAAAACCTAATTTCATGACAAAAGTCCAAAATCAACAGTTATCCACTAAGACAATTCCATCCAACACTGTCAGAGAGGATGAGAATGCTGGTCAATACAATAAACAAACGTGATGTTCTAGCTTAATGTGTTTACACCACTGCTGCTGAATACAATAAACACACCTAAAGTTGTAGATGAACGTGCTTATGACACTGCTTCTGAATACAATAAACAAACGTAACGTTCTACTTGAATGTGCTTACGCCACTGCTGCTCAATGCAATAAACAAATGTGCCATTCTAGTTGAATGTGTTTAAACCACTGTTGTGATTCCTCTCCCTAAAGACTTGGATCCTTTAACAACTCCCTCTGTGATTTTGAAAATAATTTGTGTTTAAAGCTGCAACAGGTAAAAACAAATGCACTCATAAACCATTGAGATCTTGGGACACTAAACTGGCACAGTTTCTGGAAAAGACTAAATGGTCTTCAACTTTATAGCAGAGCTAATTACTACATACTGCATACAACCTCTTTGCAGACATACTGTATACGTGATTACTTCATTCATTCCTGTTTCACAAGTTACATAATTAGAGCAATTCTAAGAACAGACTAAAACTACTAGCATAGGGGCTTCACTGAGATGATTCCTAACCTATAGGATACCTTTAGAAATTATACCCAGCTGTTGATTATTTCTGGCTGCATTGAGCAAGTTAAAACAACATCAGCTGTGTAGCATTAAATCTATAACCTTCACAGTCACAGAGCCATTACATTTATTGTTTGCTATACAAATATGCATTCTGTCTGTTATCAGCTTTATTAAGACATAGAAACATTTATTTTACAGCTATCTTGATGGTGATAGAAGGGCTTTAACTGAGTCTGGGTCTCAGTTCCAAAGTATACATTTTTACACATTGTACCTCACCCTGATGATATTTCGCTGGAATGTCAACAAGAAACCTCTAATTATTTTTTCCTCAATTAATTTTTTCTTCCATCAGGCTGTCCCAAATTGATATAGGCTATTTGATCTATTGCAAGTTTGCTAAGATGCATTTGAATCTAGCCGACTGGACAAGAATAGGACTTACATTTAGCAGTAACAGAAGTAAGTATTTTATATAAGGGTAATCCCCATACTCTTATGCAGAAAAAAACCCATGTAACTCTACTTTGTAATATAACAAACTCCAAGGATCCTAAATCTCTGTTCCAGTGTAAATCAAGTTTCCATCCGGCTGGTTTGTCTCACCAAACTGGTCAGCAGGCAGCTGACTAAATGCCTTTTTGAACACTGGTCAAATATAAACCTTTTCATTCTAAGGTAAGTTTTTAACCAGATGAAAGGATTGCTGTGTATTTATAATTTTCATATTAAATAAACTTGTAAGAATTTAGAATAATCTGCTCCTGGATGATTTTCCATTGACTAGTATAAGTTGAGTCTATTCACAGTATACCAGAGTTAAAATTTGCAGCAATAGAATAAGATTCTACATCTGGAACGCTAATTCCACCATACTCCCATAATCTTATATGATTTCTATAAACAATTCTCAGCTTTTTAGGATACTATAAGAATGAAGTTGACATTTTTTCCATTTTCTTTAAAAGTTTTTTTTGTCCAGTATTAAAGCTATTGAATGCAGTGTATATTCAATATATGTATATATATATATATATATATATATATATATGTGTGTGTGTGTGTGTGTGTGTGTGTGTGTTTGTGTGATCTTAGGTAATATAACAATTTTAATAAGTACTAACATTTCCTCAAAAGTAAAAAAAAAAACATTAATTTCATTTTTTAATAAGAAGTAATACTTCTTCAATTATTTTCCCTCCCAATTATATTTATGTTTATCTTTGAAGTTACAATCTAGTAATTGATTTAACACTAAAGTTTCAGTTTTATTATTAAATTTCAGCAGCGATACTTCTTGAAACTTTTCAATTTTCTCATCTATTTTTTCGATTGAACAATTTAAGTTTCCTATGGTTAGTAAAATATCATCTGCAAAAAATTTATTTTAGAATGAAAGTCTCTCTTAATTGAGAAGCCATCAATTTCTTCATTGCTTCTTGTACTATTAGTTAAGGGTTTGATAACTAATGCAAATAGCAGAGGGGACAAGGGACAACCTTGCTTTGTGCCTTTGTTTAAAGTAAATCCTTGACAAATGTAAGATCCAATTTTAACACATACTTTGGAGTCTCTACACAGGTTTTGTAATATTTCAGTAAACTATTCTTGAAATGCAAACACTTCTAAAGTTTTAAACAAGTAATTCCAATCTTCAGAATCAAAAGTTCTCTCAATATCTAAGCTGACTAGGGCCGATTTCTTGTTCATTCCTTTTGCTAAATCTAAGAAAGTCACTACCGTTTTTATATTGTTATACATTACTCTCATCTATAAATTCTGGTTAATCTTTATTAATTAATTTATCAACTATATCTCTTAATCTTATAGAGAAAATGGAAGTAAATATGTTATAGTCTATATTTAATAATGAAATAGGTCTATATGAGGAAACTAACTTATTATCCTTTCCTTGTTTAAGTGTAGGTGATATTACAAAACATTTCCATGATGGAGGAATTATTTTGTCACTTTGAATTATCCTGATAATGTTACTCAGTAATTTTAAAATATGTAACAGAAGCAGACTATATAATTCTATACTTAAACCATCTAACCCTGGCACTATAACACATTCATTTTTTTAAAGGTTCTTTAACTTCTATCATGGTAACAGGCTTATTTAACATATATATATTTGTTGGTAATCAAGGCTATTAATAACAGTTTTTTTAAATACTTGTCAATTTTGTATCATCAGGATTATTATTTTTATCTTTATTAAGATCCTCATGGAATTTTTTAAAAATATTAACCATTTCCTCTATGCCTGAAGTAAGCTTATTAGTGTAAGGATTTTGGATTTATTGATTTGTACCTTTTTTCTTAACATCTTACTTCTATTAGCTAATCTACGTAGATTTTTTGAAGTCATCACATAACTGTGCAATTTTATTTTTTCTAAAGCTATCTCCACTTTACACATTAAAACTGATAGTTTGTCGTTATTTTTTTAATTACTTCAGTATTATCTAATTTTTGTTTGTTGTTCAAACCTTGCTTTATGTATTTCATTTTGTATTAACAACTCTTTATCCCACACTTACAGATAAAGGACAAAGAATAGTTTAAAAATGATTCACTTTATTAAGTAAATCTATACAAGCATAAATCCTATCAATTCTAGTTTGCATCCCATGAGCATAAGAATAATGAGTGAGCACAATGCTGTATCTTCTGTTTTTACTAGAAAATCGACTAAATTACTATTATTAATCCATCTATTTAGTGCTTTAGCTGATGCCAGTATTTTAGCTTCCTTCTGTTCACTTGTACCTTCTTTACTAGATATGCAGTTAAAACCCCCTACTAAAATTAAACTGCCCTTCCAATGACTTTGTAGTAAGTTTAAGTGATCTTTAGCCATTCTTGCACCTATTCCAGGGATCCAGTAAAAATTAGCTAGTATATAGAGTCTGCCATTATATTTAATTATTACAAAAGTATGGATTCCTTTGGAATCGTTAATGGATCCCATGATCTTATGCATTACAGTAGATCTTCTCCAAAGTATAGCAGTTCCACTCCTTTTTTTACTAAAAGAAGGAGATGATAACATTTCATAACCTTAGATATCTCATTAATGATTTCCTTTTGTTGCCATTATCTAATCCATTTACATTGATAGAGTAAAACCATCCATACTGTGTATTTAGATTTATTTTAAAAGATAATATGACACATTTATCCACCACATCAATATAATTATATATAAGACTCTAATGCATTCCTCCAACACTATCTTAACATTCCACATTTTTTTAAATTCTTCCTTTTTACAAACTAAACTATTAAAACTCATACACAACAAAAACAAAGACAAGTCTACAACTAAAACGGTATATATATTGCTAATAAAACACAACCTACCATGGATACCAAAGTTCCTTTTTTTACCTATCACATAGACAAACTGCTATACTGTCTACATACCAATACCTAAATATTAATCAAAAAACTATCCAAAAACTACCTGACTTACAAATAATTAATATATATATATATATATATATATATATATATATATATATATATATATATATATATATATA